>NC_058090.1:42199552-42476352 GCF_014858855.1 Bufo gargarizans | reverse complement strand
GTCTCTCTCTCTCTCTCTCTCTCCATTCATCTCTCTCTCTCTCTCTCTCCATTCATCTCTCTCTCTCTCTCCATTCATCAGACAGATGCCCTTTAATATTTCACCATAAAGCACCATTTCAGGACCTCCTTTTGGCCTCTTGGATTTCCATGTGGCCCAGTTGCAGCCACTGTTCATAGTGGTGCCATAAAGAGCAGCCAATTTTTGCTATTTAACATCAGATACTAATACATATTTTTAAAGTCAGTTTTTTTTCTGATTGCATACGTTACATTCTATCATCTGTTCAGGATTATGGCGGCAGCCATCTTGCAGCAGAGATGAGCTTTACAGCAGCCACATGAACCATAGGTTTCTATAGTCTGGGGTTGATTTATTGACTTCTATGGGAGAGTGTTGTGGGCATGCTCGGTAACTTGTGCCGAGATCATCAAGCACAGCGAAGGAGGAGGGGAGCTATGCTTATCACCTATAGAAAAATTGAGGATTCTGTGTTATTTATATATACAGTAGGGGTTACAGTCTATTGTAATCCTGCCTGTGATTAGAATGAAATGACTGCTGAGAAGTGATCTCCACAGAACAGGAAACGACTGTGTATTGTGAGGCTGCAGGATTTTAGATTTTCTTAATGTAGGTAGCACCATGCAGAATAAAAAAAATAATAATACAGTATGTTCAACATAAAAACGTGATTAAAGGAATATGTTCCATATTGTTTCCAAAGGGGTTAACCAACTCTAGAAATACCACCCCACAATGAGGAGATGCAGCAGCGGCCGTGCAGGGATCTGGAGTGACGCGAGTGCTGGGGAGCGGGGTATTTTTAGAATTAGATAACCCCTGTAAGAAATAGCAGGTAACTATCACCAATAGAACAGCACCTTAATCCAACTCTTTGTAATGGATGACCTATCCTCAGGATAGGTCATCAGCATCTGATCCGTGGTGGTCCGACACACGGGACCCCGCCGATCAGTTGTTTGAGAAGGCACTGGCGCTCCTGTGAGTTCAGCGAGAAGCACTGGGGCCTTTACAAACAGCTGATCATCGAGGGTCCCCGGTGTCTATTTCCCACCAATCAGATGCAAAGGGTGGGATATCCCTTTAAATAGCATTTTGTACACCTAAAGTGGAATTCTGCTTTAACTAGAAAGCAACCAAACTAAAGAAAGCGAACTCTGTTCAGAGAAGTCCCAGGAGTGGACCAAGAGCTCGCCGTCCACTCAGCACTATGTCATCTATTACTACAAGATGCAAGAACATTAGAAAGAGCACCATAATAAAATATACAATCACAAGCATAAAACCAGATGCTATAAATACACGGATAGGAAGGTTTACTGACTTACCTTTCTGGTTCCCCTCTTGTTACCAATATCACAGCTGCTCCTTTATCCTGTAAGCAGGAAAATATATAAAAAGAGTGTTAATCATTAACATACATTAATTAAAGTTACCTGCCATAATGAAAGGTTAAAAGAGTGAAATACGTTTGGAAAAAATACATAACAATAGCACCCAAAAAAAAACAAAAAAAAAAAAAAACATTTTTTACAGAAATATCCCTTACTAGAACCTCAAAGAAAGGTCTTATACACACTTATACCACAATTGCTCTTGAGCGATAGCCACGGTGCATGTGAGCATCCAATTAAAGGGGTTGTCCCAGTCTTTACTGCCGATGACCTATCCACAGGACAGGTCTTCAATACGTGATTGATGGGGGGGTCCGACTCCCGGCACCAACCCTGCCATGAGTGCCACAGTCTCCTTGCCCCTTACCAAGCACAGCTCGCCCATTGTATAGTGGTTGTGCTCGATATTGCAGCTCAGCCCCATTCACTTGATGGCCATGTGACGGATGAAAAAGGAAGGGAGTCTAAAATGCTCATGGAGCGCCACGGACTCTTCTTAAAGTTGATCAGCAGGGGTGCCAGGAGTTAGGACCTATCCTGAGGATAGGCCATCAATATCAGAATTCCAGAGCACCCTTTTAAAAAGGTACTACTATCTCCATAGAGGAGTACTCCTAGGTCACTGAAGTAGTCTGAGGCCACCTATACACACATACATCATGCCAAGACCTTGGGCAGATGACAGCTCGGAGAGAAAACAGAAGTCACTGTATAACAGCAAAGCAACAAGGGGAGTCAACGAGCACAAAATATTTCCTTAAAAATAAGCAAAATGTGCTAGGCAATGGTCCAAGCATCGATGCCAGGGTAATTGCTGGGTCCACCGCTGCTCTTAGATGGTTTGCACAAACCACCGTGCTGCAAAACTTCATATCGAAAAGTCATGATTCAGCAAACACAACCACAGACGCAGCGCAAGAGACGTGTCACTTCCTGTGTTTAGTCTTACAGGCGTTTCACATGCTGTGAACAAAGTGCGAGACGACATTTGCAGACATCGGGTGTATTAGAAACCTCACTGCATCCTTCCCGTGTAAGCCCTAGGTCAAGGCATTCAGCCTAATACCTATAGAGATCACAACATCAACCCGCAAATGAGCACAAAACAGGCGCAAACACACCTCACCCCAAGTGCCTCTATATTACTGCACCAATATTTTAAAGCGTCCTGCAATGGGCATCACTCTCGCTCTTGAACAAATATCTACCTACATCACTAGTGCAAGAATGAGCAGAAAGACGCTTAATGGTAGTTTGGGAGTAAAAGCAGACCATACGCAGGGATAGCCCCTGGCAGGCACCTTTGGTGGTCGCTTTCTCCCCTATCCAGAATACATGCATGCTCATGGTACGGGGCAGTTAGGGGTGACCCCAGTGCATGTGTCAGCAGTGATACATGGGGGGTATTCATACACCAGCCTTTTTTCCCCATCCAGCCCATAGTTCTCTGGTATTTTCTTTGTATCATGTGCACTAGGTTTGTTTTTCTTTGGTTTGCACTATATTAGATGTCACATTAACATTTTTGCCAATACGACATCCAATACAGCGCAAACAGATTTTGGGGTTCACATTTCTGTTGTTCATTTTTGCACATTCTTCTCCTTATGCATTGTTTATTTTTGCATTGTTTGCATAATTTGAGTTAGATCATACTCTATAGACCTGTTTTTTTTTCATAACATGCTGGGGTGGGGGGGTCTAATTTCTATTACTTTTTGCCCCAGTGAGTGAATTGTGTCGTTTTAAAAGGTTTGATTTTTTTTTAATTCTCTATAAGGCTATTTTCCATCCGCATCCAATCCGGACTTTTTGGGGATGGGATGCGTGCCCATTCATTTCAACGGAGAAGCACCAAAAAAAAAAAAAAAAAAAAAAAAAAACTGTACCACTATCTGCAGGTAACAGCAGCTTACACATTTCAGAAATCTCTCCTATGCCTCTAAATGGGGTTTGCAGAAATTTCCTGGGGGGGGGGGGGGGGCGACAAAAAAAACAAAAACAAAAAAAAAAAAACAATGTATGAAATGGGACTTTCAGCCACAGAAAGTCCTGCAGCAAACGCACGAAGCCGATATCCATGTTTTGCGAACCGCAAAACAGGCTATGGTCATGTGCATGAGCCCTAAGGCAGAATTCTCACATTTATTGGAGTCCGTATTCCGAACGTGTTTACCGGCCCGAAAGCAGGTTTAATGACCCAAACTCACAACAACATAGATCCCCCATGATGCTGAGAGGTCAGGTCAGAAAACCAGCATTCTGGTCACGACACACGTCAGAGAAAAGGATTCTAGCATACGGATGTGCGAATGAATTCTCGCACTGCGGAATGTTCCAGGGTTTTCAGGGATTCCACACCGAAATACCATGACAAGGTACAACATAGGGATGTGTTAAAGGGGTTGCACAGTGGATCAAAAACTTTCAAAACTGGTTAGGTATGGCATCCTGCACATATGCCTTGGGTAATTCGTTCTTCTTTTCCATCAAAGGAACAGGAAAAGGGAATGCAAACCAGTGATGGATCCGTCACACGACACGCACCAACAGTACTGAACAAAAAGAAGTGATCTGATGCTTCCCGATACCCCACCAGTGTCTATTACCTTATCCTTCTTAATAGGGTTTTTTGGTTATTTACCGTAATTTTGATGACAACTCCTCCGGATCATCAATATGCGATTGGTCGCGGTGGGGTCCGACTCCCAGCACCCCCACCCACTAGCTGTTTAAAGAGACCTGTGACCGGTGCGGCCTCCTCCTAGGCCAGTGATGTCATGCCCATGGCCTATCCAAGTGAATGAGCACAAGCTATACAATGGATGGTGCCGTGCTTGGTAAGCTGTGGCATGGACTAGAGCACTGCAGTTCCCTCAATAAAGTGATCAGCGGCGGTGCCAGGAGTCGATCCCCGCCAATCTGATATTGATTACCTATCCTGAGAATAGATCATCAATATTAAACAGCTGGGAAACCCCTTTAACAATGAAAACAACCGCGCAGACGAATCCTGACCACAGTGGTGACCCATCTCAGACAATGAGTGGTGGAGCCGTCACTTCCTGTGTGTCCAGAGAGACCATTTGCCAACCCACTTCACACATTATTGTGCACTATGTTCAAATATTAGCCATGGAAGCGGGGTCCAAAGTGCACGGACAAATAAGTGCAGTGAGGATGGCAGGCTATGCTCGAGTGTTCCTGCAAAAATCAAATCCTCTAGCTTTCATCGTATCCATTTAAAAATAGAAAAAGAAAAAAAAAAAGTAAGCAAAAACACAAAACTAAAGGGTTCAAAAATCTCCTGCAGACAGAATATCAAATAGGTAACGCTATATATATATTATATTATATATACACACACACACACACACACATAGGGAAAGCAGAGGATATCTAAAATCAATAGTAAAAAGAGGCCCTCACATTACTGTCAGAGATGAGCGAATTTCATATTTTGAAATTCGTTCACGCTTCGTTTGGTGGTAAAAGCAGAATTGCCTTATGGATTCCGTTACCACGGACCATAATGCAATTCTATAACGGAATGCCTTTAGAGGCATTCCGTTATTTATTCCGTCATAACAGAAGTCTATGGACTGCAAAACGGATCTGTCCCGTGTCCCTAAAGTTTAAACAGCTTTAGGGAGAAATCCTTCTGTAAACAGCCATTTAGTTATTGCTGGATTCTTTCCTACATTATGTAACCAGCCCCAGAGCCTTTCCATACTCTCCAAAAGTCATTTCAATTTTACTCTGCCGGACCAAATCTCATTTTTTTTCACCAATTCTCTACTTTTTTATATTTCCATTTACAGGGCTGTGTGGCTGCTTGCTTTTTATTGTGGAGAAAGCTGTAGTTTCAACTGGTAACCATTGGGATAGCCAGGTACGGCACTTGTGATCGGTGGGTATCTCCAGCGCAACCATAGAAATGAATGGAGTAGCAGAGCTCTTTTCCGACCAGCTGCTCCGTCCATTTCATGGGGGCTCCACGGGGTATGGGTCTCCGTTCTCCCGATTGGTGGGGGTCCTAGCTGTACGAGGTATACTTATGTCCCCAAATTCTATGTGTACATTTTTGGGACGAGCACTTCTACTTTAAATAAAACAGATGGGATTCAGCATGCCCAATCCCCGTTGCTTATTAATATATTCAAGCTCATGTACAATTTTTATTTTTCAGCCCTGAAATGGTGCAATTACACCCATGGTGTTGGCAGCCAAGCTCCGAGGGGACTTTCATATAGGAATCCTAAATGACACCAGCATTTCATCGCTATATATCTGAGGAGTATGCCAGCACATGACCACACAAGCTATTCCTCTAACTTTACAGAAAAGCGTGAAGGTATGAATGAAATTGCAGTCCTGCCAAGTATCGGTTATCGTAATGATCAGGCTTTACTACAGGGAACAGAAAAGGGCCCAAAGGGAAAGCCACAAAAGGAATCTCCGCAGGAAGTGAAGCACTACGCAATTAGGATTTCTAACTTTGCAGAGGACCTCCAGGTAATGCCCTGCCCCGGGACAGAACAGCATTCTCCAGCTGCTCTGTCATATATAGCAGGGACTCCCACAGGGCGCAGGGTTCAGCCTGGTGCAGCAGCGGCAAGTACAGAACTCCCACAGCTCCAATCACCTCTCCTGACATTGCCCATGTAATAAGTCTGGAGCATCTATTCTTAGGACTATGATGGATTTAGGGCTGCAGCTATTGATAATTTCAGTAATCAAAGTATTCTATCGATCAATCCAACGATTAATCAAATACTCTAATAATTTTATTTAAAATAATTTGAACGTTTTCCTTTATAAAAACTCATCAGCCGCCCCCCCCACCGCGTGCCATCATCAGACCCCCATGCCATCAGTCCCCCCATGCCATCAGCTCCCCCAGTGCCATCACTCCTCCTTGCCCTCAGCTCCCCCAGTGCCATCACTCCTCCTTGCCCTCAGCTCCCCCAGTGCCATCACTCCTCCGTGCCCCCTCCGTGCCGTCAGCTGCCCCAGTGCCGTCAGCTGCCCCAGTGCCGTCAGCTGCCCCAGTGCCGTCAGCTGCCCCAGTGCCGTCAGCTGCCCCAGTGCCAGTTTAATACTTCCCTCTCCTGTAGGAGCGCCGCGGACACGTCACAGCTTGTCCATCCTCTTCTTCTGACGTCACACAGCCTCAGGTCATAGTGCGCGCTTACATGCACTATGTCCTAAAAATGTGTCAGGATCCATTGCAGCGCGGTGCAGGCCGGGGGGTGACCACGGAGCGTGAGTAATAGCACTCGGTCGCATGACAAAAAAGTTTTTGTACATAGGATAGGGGTAAGTGTCGTCAATATTTAGTGTATAAGGTATGTGTACAGTATATAGCGTATGTATATTACTCGCACTCGGTGGTCGCATGACAAACAAGTTTTTGTGCTGCGTTACTCGATTTGAGTAATCGTTGCAGCCCTAGATGGATTATTCCTTTATTACTCCTGCTAGAAGTTATGAATGAATTGTCAGCAGCTTGCATTTAAAGGGGCTGTGCGGCCAATAATATTGATGACCTATCCTCAGGATATCTCATCAATACCTGATCGGTGGGGGGCTGACACCCAGCAGCCTTGTCGGTCAGTTGTTTGAAGAGGAGGCAGCGTTCCTTCCTCTTCCAGATTACACTGCATGTCATCTCGCCTGCATTCAAGTGAATGAAACAAGTACTTGTAATTACACTGCGCTGCTTCCGAGACAACGCGCAGTGAAATCTTGAAGAGGAAGTAGCACTCGAACGAGCCCTGCTGATCGGCGGGAGTGCCATATTGATGGCTACACAACCCCTATAAAGGTACAGATGGGGTTTTCCAGTTGGGGGGGGGGGGCATGTCCTTGCAGCCTGACACTAGCAGCACCGACTGGACAGTGTCAAACTGTGCAGGGACATGCCTCCAACCAGGGGCGTACCTAGAGCATTTGGCACCCGGGGCGAACCCTTTGTTTGGCACCCCCCCCCCCCCCCCCCCCAAGAAAGTTAAGAAAACATGCACAAACTTTTTTCATGCGGACGTCTGAATGGAGCCTTACAGGGGGGTAATCAATGACAGAGGGGTGATCACCCATATAGACTCCCTGATCACCTCAGCCATTGATCACATGCGGTCGTCTGAATGGAGCCTTACAGGGGGGTGATCAATGACTGAGGTGATCAGGGAGTCTATATGGGTGATCACCCCTCTGTCATTGATTACCCCCCTGTAAGGCTCCATTCAGACGTCCGCATGTGTTTTGCGGATCCGATCCATGTATCAGTGGATCCGTAAAAATCATATGGACGTCTGAATGGAGCCTTACAGGGGGGTGATCAATGACAGGGAAGTGATCAGGAAGTCTATATGCGTGATCACCCCCTTGTCATTGATCACCCCCCTGTAAGGCTCCATTCAGACATCCGCATGTGTTTTGCGGATCCGATCCATGTATCAGTGGATCCGTAAAAATCATACGGACCTCTGAATGGAGCCTTACAGGGGGGTGATCAGAGAGTCTATATGGGTGATCACCCCTCTGTCATTGATCACCCCCCTGTAAGACTCCATTCAGACATCCGCATGTGTTTTGCGGATCCGATCCATGTATCAGTGGATCCGTAAAAATCATACGGACCTCTGAATGGAGCCTTACAGGGGGGTGATCAATGACAGGGGGGTGATCAGGGAGTCTATATGGGGTGATCAGTGGTTCATAAGGGGTTAATAAGTGACAGGGGGGGTGTAGTGTAGTGTAGTGGTGTTTTGTGGTACTTTACACAGCTACCTGTGTCCTCTGGTGGTCGATCCAAACAAAAGGGACCACCAGAGGACCAGGTAGCAGGTATATTAGACGCTGTTATCAAAACAGCGTCTAATATACCTGTTAGGGGTTAAAAAAATCACATCTCCAGCCTGCCAGCGAGCGATCGCCGCTGGCAGGCTGGAGATCCACTCGCTTACCTTCCGTTCCTGTGTGCGCGCGTTCACAGGAAATCTCGCGTCTCGCGAGATGACGCGTATATGCGTCGCTGTGCGCAGCGCTGCTACCTCCGGACCGCACATCTGCGTTAGGCGGTCCGGAGGTGGTTAATAAAATAAAAACCTGCACCCCCTTAAAAAAAAAAATCACTTTCCATCTGCACCAAAAAGAAAAAAAATCCAAATCCCCATCAATAAAATGAACAAATCCTGCACCCCCCCCCCCTTAATTACACCCTCTCTTCTCCCCTTAATTACACCCCCTCCCTTAATAACACCCCCCCTTAATTACACCCCCTCCCTCCCCACCTTAATTACACAATTATTTACTTTACTCACATTTATTTTGATGATGCCCGTCCGACCGCTGGTATAATGGATCCTTCCACTTCTGATCCGTGAAGGCGGCGCGGCGTCAGCGTCGTGACGTCACGTCATGTTGCGCGCCGCCGCAATAATCCTGATTCCTTCCACCGAAGCCGGCGCCTGGCGGAGTCGCGTCGCGGTCGCGGTGCAGCAGTGGATGGAGCCGGGGAGCAGTGGATGGAGCCGGGGTGACTCAGTCATGGCACCCCCCTTGTGAGTGGCACCCGGGGCGGCCCACCCCCCCCTTGGTACGCCACTGCCTCCAACTGGTAACACCCATCTGGACCTTCATTGCAAACTGCTAGCAATTCGTTCATAACTTCCAGCAGGGATAATAAAAGCCATAAGAATAGATGCTCCAGAATTGTTATTACTTGGGGAATACAAGTAGTTATTAAAACAGACATGTCAGGAGAGGTGACAGCTTCTCTTTAAAGCCGTTAAAACTAATGACAGCTCATATGTTTTGGGTCTAAACCTGGCACACAATCCAGATAGCATTTGTTAGACCAAACCTACCCAGACCGCCCCATTAATATGCACCCTTCGACTGCTGGATATCCATCACCCCAAACTAAACACATTTGCTTGTTTGGATGCCATTTAGAGACTTGTAGCTATAAGGAGGGTGGGATAAGCCATAAAACATTTTTCTAAAAACATGGACCCCGATTTATCATGCCTTCACTCCAGAATTCAGTCTTCAAAAAGTCACAAAATTGGGCTTTTGTGACATTTTGCACTTATTTGCGCAAACATTTTACTATTTTTTACACCACTCACACCACTGTGGTTAGCTATGGTAAAGAGTTTCACTCCAGATTTATGAGAGAATTAAAAAAAAAAGTCGCAGTTTCACTCCAGGAGTAGGAAAACTGGAGTAGCTTCTCTAGACAAAAGTGTTAGATTTAGGGTTCATGAACATGAGTGTATGTGCCCCGTGCCCGCATTGCTGCCTGCAAACAACAACTGGCCATGTGCGCTCTATATCACAGATACCATTCACTTGAATGGGTCCACGATCCGCAAGATACGGAGCGGAGGCACTACGGAGCGCTATGTGGGATTTCGGTCCGTGCCTCTGCACTGCAAAAAAAAAAATTAGCATTTTTTTTGCAGAGTGGACTGAATGTTGCGGATCCATTCAATTTGTTTAAACTAAATAAAACTGTTATTGCAAATAAAGGATCTGTTGTAATCGCCATTAAGTAATGCCAACAACTGTAACCGGTATAATGAAGTAACAGCAGGCGGTACTTTTCCAGTAGTGCTTGAACGCTACCTTCAGTCCCTTCTCGGGGCGTTATGGCTTCTGGGAGAAGGAGACAAAGAGCAAGGCAAATTTAGGCATCATGTTTTGTTTTTTTTACAGGATGCCATTATATGAAATACCGCCATCTACTACACTATTCCATATACGGTTTTTAATGCAGTATACTGAAGTACTGTATAACAGGCAGACGAACATCAAAAAGACTCTTGGCCTCCTTCTGGCATGTAGGTAGGGAGCTTTCCCGTCGTACGCACTAAACAGACATCAGAGACATAATGTGGACATACCCTTACACGCTGACTACGGCTACGTTGTATTTTCTTGATGCACGATTCCCAATGGTCCATAAATGGATTACATAGAAATGCCTAATTAAAGAGGCACTGTCCCCTCTCCTGATGTGTTTTAGCAACTACTTGCATTCCCCATGCAATTATAATTCTGGAGCATCTACTCCCATGACTCTACGATGTGCAATTCCTTTATTATTCCTGCTAGAATTTATGAATAAATTACTAGCAATTTGCAATGAAGGTCCAGATTGGTGTTACCAGTTGGGGGTGTGTCCCTGCACAGTCCGACACTATCCAATGAGTGTAGGGACACCCCCCCAACCGGTAACACCCATCTAGACCTTTATTGCAAAGTGCTGGTAATTCATTCAAAGATTATAGCAGGAACAACAGAGGGATGGTACAACATAGTCATAAGAATAGAAGGTCCAGAATTGCTATTACATGGGGAAGGCAAATAGTTTCTAAAACAGACACGTCAGGAGAGGGGACGGGCTCTCTTTAAAACAAATCATTCCATGCAAGGATTCAATTTCATTTCAAAGCCTTGGGTACAGATCCTGCACGTGGACTTCCCATGGTTCTGGACTGCAGAGCCTTACACTGAAGCTGGATTTACACGGGCCAACTGAGCAGACGATAGTTGCTTCCCGACAGTCGGCTGCTTGTTCGATCCCTCGGCCTCGTACAGAATCATTGTTTCTGGGCAGCAGATCGCTGTTTAGACAGCACAATCTGCTGCCGAGATGCCATGATCAGTGGTGCGTGCATGAACAACAGGATCACCCAATGCTCGTTCATCGGGTGATCGGCGGCACACTTACATGGCCAGATTATTGACCTTCGCAGGAACAGTCGTTCCCAATAATCTGCCCGATTATTGGGCCGTGTAAATGTACCTTTAGGCCTTATGCACGCGAGTGTATTCGTTTTAGCCGCCTGCAAATTGCGGATACGAAAAAAAATGGATACCAGCCGCATGCGCTACGCATTTTGCTGATTGAACATGTGTTCCTATGTTAGCAATGCCTATTCTTGTCTGCAAAACGGACAAGAATAGGACATGTTATGTTTTTTTTTTTTGCAGGGCTGCGAATGGATGTGCGGATGTGGACCGCACATGGTGTGTTGTCTGCATCTTTTGCAGCCCCGTTGAAATTGACGGGTCCGCATCCGAGTTGCAAAAAAATGTAGATCAGATGCAGACTGAAAATACGGTCCTGTGCATGAGGCTGCTGTATGGTACTTCTGTGTGTCAGGGTAATCTCCCATAAAAGATAATTATCTAGGGTAGAATAGCTCCTTGGAGAGGATCTGTCATGACAATAATTGAATCTAAGCACCTGTGCTTGTACCCAGAGTATTATTGTTGTTTTTTTTGTTTGTTTTTTAATTCATTCATGTGTCCCCTATCCACCTTGTGCCCAAAACGTTAACAGAATGTAGTATGCCATTGGAGTGGCAAACATCTCTTGTCTGGGAGTACAGCATCTCTTTGGTGCCATCACAGTGGGCAGCCTCAGAGCGATCCGGAAGCCAAGTGTGATCTCGCAATATGTTCCACATCCTGTGAGTAAAGCCTTTGTCCCTGGCCTCACCGCCTGAGGGATCGGAATGAAGTCTTCACCGAGCATGGTCTCGTGAGATGAAGAAGATCCTGCAAGATCACGCTGGACTTCTGCATCGCTCTGAGGCCGTCTTCTAAGCCTGGACAGCTCCAGAGACGACATGTGGTTCCTGATGGCATTCTACCATCTGTTGATATATGGGGTGGCATAAAAAAAGATTAGGAGACATGGCTCCTCATACAGGTCCTCTGTATGGACAACCCCTCCACAGCAGTCCTCTCTGCCTGCCACAACCTCATAAAAAATATTCACATCGTAGAGGGAAGCTGCAGCAGGTTTCCAACAAGGGCATCCACACGACATATGTGCAGGTGAAATGTTCTACATCCTTTAGATATAGAAGGCAAACAAAACCAGAAGCCTTATTATAAAACACTATTTTATGGCCATGGCAGCTGATGGGCACCATTATAAAAAAAACTGTTCTTAAAGAGTCACAGTACTTTCACACAATTTCCTTTCACTTTATAGAGAATGGTATAACTAGCAAATATCTAAATCGCTTCAGTTAAAAAAAATCTGCCAGCATCCACCTGAAAAAAAGATGCAAAGTCATGGCCACTAGGGATCTCACTGCCACCTAAGGGCTCGTTCACGCACATGTTTTTTGCGTTCCGTATACGGAACCACTCATTTCAATGGTTCCGCAAATAAAATGGAATGTACACCGTATGCAGTCCGTTTCCGTTCAAAGATAGAACATGTCCTATTATTGCCTGCAAATCACGTTCCATGGCTCCATTCAAGTCAACGGGTCCGCAAAAAAAAAAAAGTTGAACGCATACGAAATGTACTCCGTATGTCTTCCGTATCCGTTCTGTTTTTGCAGAACCATCTATTGAAAATTGTATGCCCAGCCCAATTTTTTCTATGTAACTACTGTATATGCCATACAGAAAAACAAAACGGAACCACTACTGAAACAAAAAAACGGATCTGTTAAAAACTGCCCCCGAAAAAGCCATACGGCCGACTGTGAACGAGCCCCAAGTTGCAGTCCACTGGCTATTGTCAGGCAAGATCCGTCGCTAGTAACAAAGACTCAAAAAACGGCAGAGAGGAAGTGGGGGTGCGTCACAGCTAGCGGAGATCCCAAGTCTGATAAAAAAGAACTGCTTCTAAGCTGTTTCTGATCATCTCAGAAGCATCCTGCCTTTCTGTGAGGTTGATTTTCACTCTCCTTATCTGTTCAGAAAGCTTCAGAGCTGAAACAAACATAGTGGGAAGTAGGGGGAAGGACGTAACAGTAGTAAAGTACTAACAGATTCCACAGAAGCAAGACATCCCTGCTTGTGAAAGAAATGCATCTAGCTGTGCAGCTGATGAGGAAAATAATTAGGCTGAAAAAGACATAAGGGAAGCCTAAAAAAATAAATAAAAATCTATTCTTTCAGTTATGAATGTACAAAGAAGTACGGCCAAGATGCAAACTGCGGTACAGCAACATGCAGGGAAACAGCTACTGGATAAGTCGGAGAGCCTCCCTCTGTACAGACTGAATAAATGAACCGGGAAATTATTTGTGAAGTCTGCTTTCATTGTCTTTTACCGTTAGGAGGAATTTTGAAAGATCATTAACCTATAAAAGCCACTTAAAAGGTTGTAACCTTATTATTCCCCCATCAGGAAACTAGTTACAAGTAGGATGAGACAGATATTGCTCATGTCTAATCTTGGGAACCTGTTTGACAGCAAACATAATGCGGAGCAGCACCCACAACAAAATGTGCTCCAAATGTAAATATGCTCCAAACTTGGGATGGGGGGGGGGGGGGTACAAAGACACCGTCCGTATAATCTGCCCTCCAGGAAGGCTTCTATGGTCGGAGTGACAGTGCTATAATCCCAGACAATCATATAAACTCTGTGACGCTGCTATTACAACATAGTTTATTAGCCTGCTATATGCTGATGCCATTTTTTTTTACATTTGCTCAGGTCTGACTCATCTCTGGCTCCTTGAGACGTGACCTGAATCCTAACCTGGATCTCCACGTTGGAGATCAATTGTACACATGTTCTTGTGTAAGATACCAATATGCAAAGCAGCCTTTAAAGGAAGACTTCTTTTCATAAGCTGTCTTAAGGGGAAACGAATGCAAACAGCAATTATTTTTCTTTCTTTCCACAAAAGCAATTAATCCATTCTCACACTGATTTCACAGTGGCCCAGCGGGAGGATATTTTAATCATGGTTATTTGAAAAGCGTCATAATTTAATAAAATATGAATGCTTATGTTGTTCTTAAAATCCAACCAAATATGCGGAAACCCTCTAATATATCAGCTATACCACAAAGCAACAGGACATGTAAGAATCCAGTCATTTCCAGGCCCCTCTGCTTCTTATGATGTCATCCTGTCTACATCTGTCAATCCAATGACATCACTTCTTGCCTCAGCGACTCCTCACAGACCCAACCTGGCCATACACTTGAGATTCATTACAGTTTAGCCCTTCAATTTCTCCTGGCCATTTTATATGTGTCTAGGGAGTGTCCCGACTTTCCCCCAATGGCAGTGGCAATAAAGAGCAAGTAGCTGGACTTCAACATGTCCAATCTTTTTGTACTCGGATACACTGGCAGGAGCAGCTTACTCCGCTCTCCATTTAGTGCACATAAGTACTTATACCAGCTTGCATGCATGCATATAAAGAGGTCGGGGGATATCGGTCTGCCAAACAAGTGGTGGCCAGTATGGCGAGTCTCAAAGTGACCATGCACATGAAAGGTATGTTCACAAAAGCTGTCAATTTTGTCAGAATTGGCTGACCATCTAATGTGTATGGAGACTTCCAGACTCTCCACCACCGGCAGAAGACAGGGAAAGAAGGGTTGGACATGATGGATTTCATCACACCTGGTGCTTTTATTCTCAGTAAGATACGCCACCGGCAATAGGAGTCTGATAAGAAGCTTTCTCCCCTCTACCATTCAAAACACTTGCATGCTTGGCGTAAGAGACCATGCATATAAACATATGCATGGTCTCTTACGCCAAGCATGCAAGCGTTTTGAAGGAGGATCAGAAGAGATAGCCAGATGCTGGTGAGGCAGACGGTTGAAAGTTATATGGTGTGCATGGCCAGCGTAACGGTCATGGTCACTGCCAATTCAAGGGATCTGTGGAGAACAAAGAGGCTCCAACCATGCAGTAAGAAGTTACAAAAGATCTCCTAGTCTTGGGCAAAGTTGGGAGGAAACAAGCTTGAACGGGGAGACAGAATTCATTTTAAGTTTAAAAACGTGGTACTTTGCCTAGTTTTAGGGGTTTAAGCTGAAAAGGATACATTGCCACAGATTTCTTCATCGGGGCCTTCAGGGGTTGTTACAGTTGAGGATCACAATGGGTTTGTACTCATGGATATGACCCACCAGCCAGCAAGGAAGGTGATTGCCTATCCAGTGCAGAAAAATGGATGGTTTTTGGAGGAGGGCAATAGGGATACTGGCAGGAGGTACGTCTTAATTTTAATAAAGGCTTCCATTATGCTTTAAGATAAAATGCCAAAGAAGCTTCCCACACAACAGCTGCCAAGATATAGTTCTGTTCACTGCACCATCTAAAGTACCATTAAAAAAAAAATATATATATAATGTTTTTGTCGTTCTGCAGAGGACTTAAAGCTGGCCATACAAATTAGCCTTTTATCCGCCGAACCCACTAAAAATGGTGGTTTCGGCCCACGCTCTCCCCTAACAGATGATGTTGGAGGAGACAGGGATTGGGCGATGGAGAACTGCTGTGCTCCCGCTGTGATCCGGAGCACTATATCAGTGCAGCCCGCTCCTGGATTATTAGCGGGTCGGGGAAACAATGTCACGATATCTAATAAAATGGATATTGTCTGACGGCAAGAAAGCAAATGAATCAATTTAATTAGCTTAATCGCGGCCCAATATGTATGTGTACGGGGAAGTCAGGAGAGATAGCTGAAAGCTGAACAATCGTTAATGACTGTACGGGAAGCTTTACAATTAAACTAAAGGCCCGTGTACACGGACGGATGGAATAGCCAATTGTCAGGAAGGAAGCGTTCCTTCCCGACAGTCGGCTGCTCGCTCAGCGAAGGAGACTGCTGTATCTACATGCAGAGATCTTTTTCACAGTACGAGTACGCGCGATCCCTCGTCCACATGCAGAATCCTTGTTTATGGGCAGCAGATCACTATTTAGAGTGCACGATCTGCTGCCCAGAAAAGATGATCGATGTGTCTGCATAAACGACAGGATCACCGATGAACGATAGTTTCGCCACATTTAGATGACCAGATAATCCTGCCGGCTATTGGTATGTGTAAATCTATCTTTAATCCACTTTAACCATCCCAATACTACACAGATAAGACACAGATGGCATCCACAAACTCAAGTGAGAAGTGAGTACAATGTAACAGATAAGAACTGATGACGTCAGGCGTATTTACTCTGGCTGTATGGCTCCAAACAATCCATTGTTCTCCATCAGCGACATCATTCAGCAGACGGAATACCTTCAGCTAGCCAAACAAGGCCCATTTACATGTGCCGATACACAGGGCAATGAACAATCATTTCTACGATCATTCACTCCAATTGTTGTTCGGCAGCACGTCACTATTTACAGGGGACGATGTGCTGCCGACAAATGACGATTTCACGTGCCACATAAATGGTGCATCACCCAATCAACAAGCATTTTGATCACTTATGTGATTGCGGCTAAATTACACAGATCCTAACCTTCGTTCTCAATAACTGGCCCAATTATCAGCCAGTGTAAATGGGCCTTTAAGTTTGCTTTACATAGGCCGACATTCTGGAACAAGAAAAGTTTTTTATAGGGAAAAACCCTTTAAAAAAGAAAAATTAACACATTAGAGGGCAATATTACCGGAGCGTATTCAGTGCGGAAATTACGCTCTGTGTGACCACATTTTCGTACGGACTGAACGCTGCTCCTGTGACACTTACTCAAAGCATTATAATTTAGGCCACCTGCACACATTGTGGAATACGTATTACAGTACCAGCAAAGTGTATGGGATTACACAAATCTCATGTACACGTTGCAGATTGTTTCCATGCGATTTACTTATCTGCAGCAAGTCAATTATCTTTGAGATTTTACCTGCAGATTTTACCCTTTTCAATGGAAGAGTGAGATCTGCGGCAAAACTGCATCAAACCCGCCCAACAAAAACGCTGTTTGAAACTGCAGATTTTGGTGCGGATCCTCTGCAGAAACACACACAAATCTGCACTGAAATTCATGCGGATCTTATGCTGTGTTCCTGCCCGACCTCAGCTGTACTGAATTGTACTGATGGGATTATTGTGAGCAGCTGATCAGTGGATTGAAGATAGGCCAACAATATGAAAATCCCACTTTAAAATAGCGGTGTGCATTACTCCAGATATTCTCCCATCCTGTCCATTATCCTTACGGTCCCCATTACCAATGGGTTTCACTCCTAGGATATCTGTGCTGCAAGGCATCATTGCCAACAACTGATTGAGCCACTACAGATGTATTAGAAGCATTTGCATTCCGCATTCACTTCAATGGGTCCCCAAATCCAGAGAAGCCGAACGTTGCAGAACGGAAGCACGGAGCGGAACACTACGGAGTGCTTCCTGGGGTTCCGTTCCTCCGCACCGCAAAAAGATAGAACATGCTCTATGTTTTTACAGAATGGAGGGATCACGAACCCATTCAAGTGAATGGGTCCACGGTCAGTGCCAGTGCATTGCGGTCCACAGCACAGGCATGGGCTTCACATGGTCAAGTAATCTCCATAGTACAGTATCTGATAGAGCATGCCATGGCAAACTTCACACTGTATTACGGAGAAGTTCCTTCCAAGAAAAATATGGTGCCTTACAGGGTACACAACCTGCAGCTCAGGCGCAACAGCCTGTGATGTTATTCTGTGTGGCCCCCAACCCAAGTACTGATGGTGCACTGCGTGGCCATCTCTGCAACCCCCATATCACCAGAATGGAGGTCTCCTCACCTTTGTAGGACACCCCAGAAAGGAGCGTTAGTGTTGCCAGGCATGCATGTCGCTACCATCATTGAGGTTTATGGAAGTAACAAAGCATTAGGTCGTTTCTTCAACTCACATAAGCTACAATGGAACCTGCCATAAGCTTCCATGGTCTTCACCTTTCAGAAGTGGGAACTGGGGAGAAGAGGACCCCATTCTCGAGAGGTAGGACCCCTGGAAGTGTATCTGGTACCTATCAGACACACATGGCATATTATTTTGATATGCCATAAATGTCTTAGATTTAAATCCTCAGGGGGTTTGAGTCCCGGCACCACCGCCGATCAACTGTTTCGGGAAGCTGCAGCGCTCACTGAAGCTCTGTGAACACTGATGGCTCCTGGCAGCTTTCCAAGCACAGCGTCGTACATCGTATAGCAGCTGTGCTTGGTACTGCAGCTCAGCCCCATTGACTTGAATAGGGCCGAGCTGCAACTAGGCCATCTGACCAATATACGGTGGTTTCACATGGCCTAGGAAGAGGCAGCGGTGCCCATGGACCGCCATGCCACAATTCAGAGCTATGTCTCCGTTCCCTGCAGCATCACTGTCTCCATAGGTAAAAAAAAAAAAGTGTCAGGAATAACTACTAACATTTTTAGCCGCTGCTAAAGTGGGTCACACAAAAAAAAAAAAAAAGTCTATACCCGGCATCAGAGAATTTCAGATAAGAGAGCTCTTTAAATAGAAATGGAGAGGGAAGTGCCCAGAAATTAGTCAATGAATTAATCAGAGCGCTATGAATAGCAGAGATCACGTCCAAGGCTAAAAGTGCATCCGATAAGCCTGGCATCAGCGCACAGCAGCCATGAATAAATCATAGTGACACAGGGTTTACCCAGCAAGTGCCAAACACCGCCAACCAGTGATCCTCACCGCAACACACAGAATGCAACGCTGCCAGGACCCGCCAAAGGGCTGCTTTCTTGTGTGTCCAATCTATGGTTTCCCTCTTCACTGGAATATTATAAGCGTTCAGTCAGGCCTTTTGGGTGAACAGCTATCACCCCACATCTATGTGCAGATACAGCAATAACCGGACACTACCCCATGTGGTGTTACATAGTGCATTCGGAAATCTTCAGACCCGTTCACTTCTCTCATATTTTGGTATGTTCCCGTCTTATGTTAAAAAATAAATTAAGTTTTCCCCGTGTCAATCTACACTCATTACCCCATAATGAGAAAGTGAAAACAGAATTAAAAAAGAAAAACTATATATTTTTTTTTTTTAAATTGCATGGACATAAGTTTGCTGTAACACTTGAAATTTAGGCTACTTTCACACTGGCGTTTTGGTTTCCGGAGGCTAGGTCATCAGTATAAGGCCTCATGCACACGACCATTGTTATGTTCCGTGTCAGTTGTTCAGTTTTTCGTGATTTTCTGCGGACCCATTGACTTTCAATGGGTCCGTTGAAAACTCGGCTAATGCACCGTTTGTCGTCCGTGATCCGTGGTTCCTGTCCATCAAAAAAATATAACCTGTCCTATTTTTTTCACGGAAAACGGTTCGCGGACCCATTCAAGTCAATGGGACCGTGTAAAAACGCGGAGGCACACAAAATTCTCATCCGAGTCCGTTTCTTCCTATCATTTGTATGGCAAACTTGACTTCGATTTTTTTTTTTTTTTACTTTCCTTCATGTCTGGTGGTCCTCCAAAAATAAAGGAAGACACACGGAAACAAAAACGGAAACGGAACCCCATTTTGCGGAACGGAACACAACAACGGTCGTGTGCATGAGGCCTTACACTGCTGTTTTTCCACATTGTAATCCGCAAAGTGTGCAGGTAACCTCAGCTGCGTGCCAGCTAGAAGCGTGCAGAAGAGAGCGTAGATCTGACCCTGACCTTCGGGCGAGGGGCAGGCAGCCCGTACTACCGTCACATTTCTCTGAGCAAACACGTCAGTCACATAATCTTGTGCTAAGATATCACCTGGCAGTGAGCTCCTCCAGGAAATTCTCATGTTGCAACCATGACATTGTGAGCTTCTTGCACGCAATTTATCAGGATTTCACATCTATTCCTGACAGGCATTCCCTTGAAAGGGGGTATTCCGGTTGTTTCACATTATTCCCTATCCACAGGATTGCGTATAACTATTAGACCGGTGAGGGGTCCTACCACTGGAACACCCACGGATCACGAGAACGGGAGCCCTGTACCCCCTGGAGGCCCCCTCACCGACAGCTGATTACTTAAAAACAATCGGAATACCCCTTTATAGACTTCTTTATGTTCAGCAACTAGTAAGAATGCTCCATTATGAATATTTCACTATCCTGCTCCCCTGGAGAGCAAAGGAGGAAAAAATAAATTAAAAAAAAATAAATTAAAAAATCGCTAAAGGCTTGGCTATACGACAGTACATTTTATTCTGTGAATATAAAGTATTAACCCCTTCAGGACCTTGAAAATTTCCATTTTTGTGTTTTCATTTTTTACTCTCCGTTTTACCAAAGCCATAACTTTTTTTTTTTTATATCTTTCCGTTCACAAAGCTGTAAGAGATTTTTTTTTTTTTTTTGGCAGGACAAGTTGTACTTTCTAACGACACAATTTAATATTGCATGCGATGTAGTGGAAACCTTGGGGGGGGGGGGGGGGGGGGGGGGGCGGGAGAAAAAAAAAATCCAAAAAGGGAGGATTTGAAAAAAAATATAAAAAAAAAAAAATGCAGAAACCTATGTGGTAATACTGATCTATTACCTTCGTTCTCCAAGTCAGTATGATTACAGCTATGCCACATTTATTATATATATATATATATATATATATATATATATATATATATATATATATATATATATTATTATTTTTTTTTTAATACATACAAAATAAAAAAACTTATTAGTAAACTAATAGTTTTATTTCTTTGCATTGGCATATTCTCACCCCCATACCTTTTTTCCTCTAATAGTTACATATATGGAGCTGTGCAAAGGCTCATTTTTTGAGAGATAATCCGTTTTCATCGATACCATTTTGGGGTGTGTATGACGTTTTGATCACTTTCTTTTTAAAATGGGAGGTGAAACAACAAAAAAAAAAAAAAAAAAAAAATCTGCCATTTTCATTATTTTCTGTTACAACATTTACCATACGGGTTTATATCTTATTAGTTCGGGCATTTTGGGATGCAGCAATACAGTTGTTTTTTTTTATTGTTTAAGTTTCATTTTTAATAAGGGTAAAAGAGCAATTAGAATTTTTGTACATATTCTATACTTTCTATTTTAAGTCCACCTAGGGGACTTGAACATGTGATCATCTGATCACTGCTCCCATACACTGCAATGAATTACCGTTGCAGCCTATAGGAGTATCATTATGTTCCTATGGAGCCCTGGAGTGGTTGGAGCGGCCGGTAGGAAAAGCACACCCCGCTGCTCCATTCATTTTTAGCCATTTGAGGGTGGCTTTACAGGGAATGGGGTCCCGTTCTCATCATTGGTGGGAGTCACAGCGGTAGGAACCTCACCAATCCTGTGAATAGGGAATAACTTGTTATAACCGGAATACCCCTTTAAGGAATGGTACAACACAGTCATTAGAACAGATGCTCCACAATGGTTATTACAAGGGGGATGCAAGTAGTCACTAAAACGGACTTGTCAGGGGAGGTGGCAGGTCCTTTTTACCATCTTTGTGTTACAGGGATTATGTAAAAATAAGCTAAAAATGCGGGTCATGGGACCCAAGCCAGGTGCTGTCACCTGGGGGCAAACTTTACACCAAGGGGGTCATTTATGAAGTGAAGTACGGCACTCTGTCATTCTGTGGTAACAGATTCGGCCACAAAGGGGATTTGTGGCCGAATCTGCAACTTTTCTGAGGTGGTGGAAAAAGTGGCGTGGACATGGAGGCGGCGAGCCAGCCGGCCTGTCTCATTTATCATTTTCAACACCTGTTTTTGGCGTAGCAAATTACTTAATCTACACCAGCAAAGGAGCTGGAGTAGGTTTAAGCAAGTTGCACGGCCAGAGCCCAACCAGCGCCTCTAACTGTACATAACTTAGGCGCATCACTGTCTAAAACGCCGGTCTTAATAAATGACCCCACAAGTGTTTTTTCCCCCATGCAGCAGCACCACAGGTAAAATTAAGCATTAAATCATTGGGATGGTTGTGTAATGAGAGGACATTCCAGGTCCTCCAGCGAGAGAGATGCTCTTTATTCAATTCATCTGAAGGAGGTCCCGACGGCAGAAATGTCTGTCAGCCACTTATCTCTCTTATTGGAGCCACACAAATGACCGTTCATCTATGGCTAGTTCTCTATAGCAGGGAGGCTCAACCTGCGGCCCTCCAGCTGTTGCAAAACTACAACTCCCAGCATGCCCGGAAAGCCTACAGCTATCAGCCTACAGCCGAGCACGATGGGAGTTGTAGTTTTACAACAGCTAGAGGACCGCAGGTTGAGCATCCCTGCTATAGAGAACTAGCCATAGATGAACAGTCATTTGTGTGGCTCCGATTAGAGAGATACGTGGCTGAGAGACAAAAGACCTATCGATTGATTTTTTTTTTTCCCTCGAACTGGCCTTACAGCCCATTTATAACATAACCCTCCCTAGATGTCAATACCATCAATTACATACAGTACCATAGCCCTGGTTGCGGTTGGTTACGTGACATAAATTAGCTATTGGTTTTCCATAGTATGGCGCACAAGAGGGGATAATCCCCCTTCGGCACAGGTTCACACAGCCCTGCCCACGTGCAAAGAAACTGCAAGTAAAATAGGGAAAAGCTTTAGTCTGAGCACATACCATGTCATTTACAGAGAACGATCCCTCGAGGACTAATTACATGCAGAGAAATCTAAGGCACATGGGAATCGGATCAGTGATTACTTACACAGCATCAGGAATGCAGCATAAACAAGGCCCAGGAGGATTACATGGCCAATTAAGAGAACAAACAACGTGGGGGTTGGGGGGGGGGGGCTGCTATTTAAATGAAAGGAAAACGCAGCTCTCCATCTACAAAATATTCAGTAGCGTGTATCTACAGGTTGGGAAAGAGGTGTCAGGGGCACGACTGTGATCTTCCATAGGTTTAAGTGCTCAACAGTCTTCCTCGCATTTGATATTTCTGATATAACGTGTGTCTAGACTCTAGTCCACGATCGGTGTGAACCAAGAGCGGACCACACATTTGTTATGGCATAAAACATTTACCATTGTAATAAGGGTTGTCCAGTAGCTGAAAACCAGGTCAGATCGGCATAAAACAGTAAGGGATACAACTCACCTTACCATTCCCCCCCCGGTCACTCCCATTTATGGTCTCTCCTTCCTGGTAAAAAAAAATAATACCCGCTCAGCCAATCACTGGCCTCAGCATTGTCCTGCCTCAGCCAGTGATTGGCTGAGGAGGAACTTCCAGGCATTTCCTGGACCAGGAAGTGGCAACCAGTGAGGACCCGGCCATCGGCCATCATCAGGAGTGGCGGGGAAACTGTAAGGGGAGTATCTATTATTTTATTGAGCTATCCTTGCCCTCTTTTCATAAAAGGCAAGCACATCATAAAAGCTCAAAAAGTTGCATATTTTTGTGGGAAAACCACCCATGTCAAAATGTGACTATTTTTTTTATCCCAGATGGTGGCAAAAATAAAATCATGATCTCCAGCCTGTGTTTGCACGACAGGGGAGGCCGCTCAACAGTGCCCGATATCCAGGGATATCAACATGCCATGTATCTCCCAGAGGAACAAAGGATCGGGCAGGACAAAATTCAACTAGACGGACCCTTCCTACCTTAATATCATCTGTCGGGGGATAGTCAGCCGGCCCCGCCAACTTCCCTGTATGTGTATAAAGGGGCCTTTAGTGCCCGAGATAAATCATCCTAGCAGTAGAAATCTCTGGCAAAATATCATTTTAGAGAATGAGACTGACAACACCCTGATAAGACCAGATGGATCCAAACTAAACAATGTGTGAGAGGATTCTGTTTACACTAGATACAGCAGTGTAACAGAATAGCAAGAGAAACGAATGCACACTACACCCTGGGTCACACAGGCCGCTCATCGCTGCCTCCAGGCCCTCCGCCAGCATGGACAACATGCTGATGTAAACCTTGTTCAATCCTTCACCTGAACACTTCTGCAGCTTCCCCCAGTACTGAGAAACTGCTGCAACAAATGTGGTGGCAATAAAGCAATTAGACAGAAATGTATATGTTCACTAAAGTTTCTTCAGTTGTGATCACACTTTTCCAACTTATGCACAAACAAGTGTGAACCAGGCCAAGCTTAAAGGGAACCTGTCATCAACGTTATGCTGATCTCACTGAGGGCAGCATAAATTAGTGACAGAAATGCTGATGTCCGCGATGTGTCACTCGTGAGCTAATAGTAAGTGGTCGCTGAGAACCAGCATCATAATCATTGCAGCCCAGGCCTTGAAAAGAGTCACATCTACCTGAGAAGAGTCCTGGTTATTCCTAATCTCCTGCTCTCTCCCCACCTGCTGATGATTGGCATTTCTCTCCTAGAGAGAAAGAGAGAAAACTAGGTAGAAGACTGTCAGCCATCAGCAGGTGGGCAGGAATGTATGAATAACCAGGACTCTTCTCAGGTGGCCATGACTCTTTTCCAGCCCCAGTCTGCAATGATTGTGATGTTGGTTCTCGGCAACCACTTACTTTTAACTTTTAAATGACAGACCTCTGAAATCAGCTCACCTGTCTGTACTTTATACTGCCGTTAGTATGGGCAGCACAAAGCTGATGACAGGTTCCCTTTAAGTGATACAGAGAAAGTGAGAGATTGATCAGTAGTTGTCAGAAACCTACAATACAACTTGGGGAGGATCAGACTGCACCCATGCATGTAGAATTATCTGTGGGATCCACCAGGCTCTGGACAACTAAAATGGTCGTCAATGCAACCAAGAAATATTGTTCGGTTCCTACATTTTTAGAAGTGGAAGCCAAAGTCACCAAAGTGATTTGTTTTTTTACCCTGGAGTCCTGCAGATCCATGGCTAGTTTAAAGGGATCCTCTACTTTCATAATCCATTTATTGTTATCTGACCATAGTACCCCAAACACTGCATGTTCACCCCATATGCCCGTTTTTCCATGTCAGCACTTTTCTTCCCTTTTTCTCAGCATCACTGCATCCTGGCAAGACGCATAACAGACATGCAGAACTTCCTGTTTTTATCAGCCCATTTCCTTAGGATGCTTTATCAACATCGGATGGATGGCGCTCCGATCAGCTGTTTCAAAGGGCTGTAGCTCTGCAGCCTTTTTTAAATGTTTATTTTGGGCAGTACGCCAAAGTTGGGCCCCACCATTCTAATGTTGATGGCCTATCCAATCCTGACATTCCGAAAGTATATTTGTTCTTTCAATATTTAAAAAGGTGTTATCCTATTAAATGTAAAAAAAAAAAAAAAAAAAAATCGGACATCATACAATACATGACAATCTCTAGAAAAGCTGGAACCAGCCCTGTACTTCAAACGAATTCAGAGATCTCCCCATTCATTGCTCTGCTAGATTTATATCAAGCTGACAGCTCAGGGGTGTGGCCTCTCTGCTGAAGCTCAGGGGTGTGGCCTCTCTGCTGAAGCTCAGGGGTGTGGCCTCTCTGCTGAAGCCCTCTCCCCATCACCACTCAGGAGGCAGCTGTAGGATGAAACTGAGCACATGCAGCTATATCAGTGGGCCGGACAAAGTAATAAGAAAAAAAAGAAAAAAACAAAACAAACAGCAGGTGGCTACGCTAAATTTTAGATTTCATGCAATTACAAAAGTATTCTGATCCAGGTGCTGGTTTGTAATCTAAGTGGAAGCATTGCTCACACAAGCGCCACTACCTCTTCAAACAGCTGAATGGTGGGGGTGCGGACAACGGCCAATCTGATATTGATGATTAAAAGTATAAAATTAAAAATGTTATTTACTGTTTCCCAGAAAACTATATATTAATATGCTCAGCTCCTCCTGCTCTATAATATGCTGCCTGCAGATTACTCTGTGTTTAAAGAGCAGCACGAAATGCAAACAGATATTCTAACATTTATGAAGCTCAGACCATCAGTCAGGACATAAAATAAACCACAAATAAAACAATACTTGACAACACAAACATTTAGCATATAATTCGGACTATAAGACGCATGTAGGATTTTGAGGAGAAAAATAAGAAAATAAATAAACAGACCCTCATTCTTTATCAGACCCCAAGCTCTATCAGCCTCAGACCCCAAAATCAGACTCTAAGCTCTATCAGTTTCAGATCAGACCCCCCCCCTCTCAACCTCAGATCAGACACCCCCAGCTCCATCAGCCTCAGATCAGATGTCCTCCGACTCAGATCCCCAGCCTCTATCAGCTCCCCATGAGACCTCAGCCTCCGATCAGACCTTAGATTAGGCGTTAAAAATAAATAAACTTACTTCACTTGCTCTGTATGGTGCTGCACATCCAGGAATCACCGCTCCCCGCTGCACAGTTACCTGCTGTCGCACAGTGCCAGGTCATAGGGTGCGCCTACGTGAATTACGTCCTTCCGGTGTGCGCGGTAAGGACTCCATGCACAGCGGGACCCGGTAGAAGACCTGGGAGGGTGAAGTACATCCAGCAAAGCGCTACCCTCACCTCCCCATGCCTCCAGCATGCTGATGATTGAAGCAGTTATTAGCATTTGGACTATAAGATGCACTGCCAAGCCCCCCCCCCTTCCCACACACACTTACTTTTGGGTGAAAAAAGTGAGTCTTATAGTCTGAAAAATATGATTATATACTCAGTGGTCCCTCAAGTTACAATATTAATTGGTTCCAGGATGACCATTGTATGTTGAAACCATTTTAAGTTGAGTAATCGGTTCCAAAGCCCCAAAATGTCATTCAAGATAAGAGAAAATTAAGATTTAATAAAAATAAGCAAATAACTAAGACACATAAAACAAAGTCCTTACATATAACAGGCAGGAATAGCTGATAATTAGCAACTAATACAACTATTTTACCAGAGAGGTGGCCTTTATTGGTTGGATCTGAGGCTGAGACATTGCATGTTGAGTCTGGTTGCAACTTATGATGGGTCCAAAAATACCATTGTATTTTGAAAATATAGTATCCTGAGGCCATTGTATCTTGAGGAATGACTGTATACATATATGCGCATATATTTTACACACACACACACACACACACACACACACACATACATAAATACAGGTGAAACTCGAAAAATTAGAATATCATGCAAAAGTCCATTTATTTCAGCAATGCAAATTAAACGGAATTGCATTAATGCAGCTTAAAATTTGAATTTTGTGAAAAGGTTCAATATTCTAGGCTCAAAGTGTCACACTCTCTCTAGTCAGCTAATTAATCCATATCGCCTGAGCAAAGGGTACCTGAGATTGTGACTTTGGGGTTTCATAAGCTGTAATCATCCAAATTATACCAAATAAAGGCTTAAAATATCTCGCTTTGCATATGTTAGTTTCACCTTTTAAGTTGCATTACTGAAATAAATTAACTGCACAATATTCTAATTTTTCGAGTTTCACCTGTATATCTACATTTGATATAAAAAGTCTACACACCCTTGTTAAAATGCCAGGTTTTTTATCATGTAAAAAAAAAAAAGACAAACTTCAGATGTATTTCCACTTTTAATTTGACCAATAATCAGTACATTTCCATTGAAAATTAACAATTTAGAGAGGAAAAAAATAATAATGTGGTTGTAATTGAGGAGATGGTTGTGTTCAGAAGTTTAGAATTAGCCAATCACATTTAAACTCATGTTAAATAGTAATCAGTACACCGCGGTCCTTATTTAAAGTAATTCTGATTAACCCCATATAAAGATCAGCTGCTGTAGTAGGATTTTCCTGACCTTTTTTAGTTGCATTTTACAGCAGAAGCCATGGTCCGTAAACAG
The DNA here is from genome assembly GCF_014858855.1 of Bufo gargarizans. Lineage (NCBI taxonomy): Eukaryota > Metazoa > Chordata > Amphibia > Anura > Bufonidae > Bufo > Bufo gargarizans. Next base: position 42,448,430 of record NC_058090.1, on the reverse strand, counting down.
CTTACAGCACATCAATGGGATTGCTCATTGTTGAAAGGTATCAGTAAGGATAAGCGTACAAACCAATTTCTAAAGCATTAGATGTACCATGGGACACAGTGAAGACGGTCATCAAGAAGTGGATACATTTTGGAACAACAGTAACAACACTAAGAACTGGACGTCCCTCAAAACCTGATGAAAAAGACAAGAAAAGTGGTCCGGGAGGCTGCCAAGAGGCCTACAGCAACATTACAAGAGCTACGGGAATTTCTGGCAAGTACTGGTTGTGTACTGCATGTGACAACAATCTCCCATATTCTTCAGATATCTGGGTTGCGGGGTAGGGTGGCAAGACGGAAGATTTTTCTGACTAAGGGTACTTTCACACTTGCGGCAGAGGATTCCAGCAGGCAGTTCCGGCGGCAATCTGGACACAAACAGATGCATTTGCGAGACGGATGCGGATCCGTCTCACTAATGCATTGCAATACCGGATTCGTCTTTCCGGTTGTCATCCGGAAAAAACGGATCCGGTATTTATTTGTTTCTCATTTTTAAAGGTCTGCGCATGCCGGATCCATTTTGCTGGAACACCTGGGGCAGGATCCGGCATTAATGCATTTCAATGGAAATTAATGCCGGATCCGGCATTCCGGCAAGTGTTCAGGATTTTTGGCCGGAGAGAAAACTGCAGCATGCTGCGGTATTTTCTCCGCACCCAAAAAAGTAAAAAAGGGACTGAACTGATGCATCCTGAACGGAATGCTCTCCATTCAGAATGCATTAGGATAAAAAAAAAAAAAAATTCCGGTATTGAGCCCCTGAGACGGAACTCAATACCGGAAAACAAAAAACCGCTAATGTGAAAGAATCCAAAGAAAAACATCCAAGCTTGGCTATGTTTTGTCAAAACCAATTCTGACAAAAACATGGTTTGTTCTGATGAGACCAAGCTTGAACTTTTTGGCCATAATTCCAAAAGGTATGTTTGGCGCAAACCCAACACTGCGCATCACCAACAGAACACCTTAGCCACAGTGAAGCCAGCATGATGCTTTGGGGCAGCTTTTCTAGAGCAGGAACTGGTGCTTTAGTCAAGGTGAAGGGAATTATGAGCAGTTCCAAAAATCTGGCAAATTTGGCATAAAACCTTCAGGGTCTCTGCTAAAAACCAGAAGAGGAATTTTACCTTTCAGCATGACAATAACCCAAAGCATACCTCCACACTAACAAAAAAAAAAAATGGCTCCGCCAGAAGAAGATCAAAGTTTTGGAATGACCCAACCATGGCCCAGACCTGAATCCAATTGAATATCTGTGGGTTGACCTGAAGAACGCTGCACACCTCACAATCTGGAGCGCTTATGCAAGGAAGAGTGGGCAAAGATTGCCAAGTCAAGATGTGTCAGGCTGATACACTCCTACCCCAAAAGACTGAGTGCTGTCATAAATTAAAAGGCTACTTTAACAAAGTATTAGTTTAAGAGTGTGCATATTTATGCAACCATTTTATTTTAGTTCTCTCTCTTTATTTTTCCACCCTAAAAAAAAAAAAAAGATTTCAGTTTCTCAATTGACTTGCACTGATTATAGGTGACATTAAAGGTGGAAAAAGTTCTGAAATTATTCTTCTAGGTCTGATTTTATTTTGACAAAAATCTGGTATTTTAAGAGGGGTGTGTAGACATATACAGGTCCTTCTAAAAAAAATAGCATATTGTGATAAAGTTCATTATTTTCTGTAATGTACTGATAAACATTAGACTTTCATATATTTTAGATTCATTACACACCAACTGAGGTAGTTCAAGCCTTTTATTGTTTTAATATTGATGATTTTGGCATACAGCTCATGAAAACCCAAATTTCCTATCTCAAAAAATTAGCATATCATGAAAAGGTTCTCTAAACGAGCTATTAACCTAATCATCTGAATCAACTAATTAACTCTAAACACCTGCAAAAGATTCCTGAGGCTTTTAAAAACTCCCAGCCTGGTTCATTACTGAAAACCGCAATCATGGGTAAGACTGCCGACCTGACTGCTGTCCAGAAGGCCATCATTGACATCCTCAAGCAAGAGGGTAAGCCACAGAAAGAAATTTCTGAACGAATAGGCTGTTCCCAGAGTGCTGTATCAAGGCACCTCAGTGGGAAGTCTGTGGGAAGGAAAAAGTGTGGCAGAAAACGCTGCACAACGAGAAGAGGTGACCGGACCCTGAGGAAGATTGTGGAGAAGGACCGATTCCAGACCTTGGGGGACCTGCGGAAGCAGTGGACTGAGTCTGGAGTAGAAACATCCAGAGCCACCGTGTACAGGCGTGTGCAGGAAATGGGCTACAGGTGCCGCATTCCCCAGGTCAAGCCACTTTTGAACCAGAAACAGCGGCAGAAGCGCCTGACCTGGGCTACAGAGAAGCAGCACTGGACTGTTGCTCAGTGGTCCAAAGTACTTTTTTCGGATGAAAGCAAATTTTGCATGTCATTCGGAAATCAAGGTGCCAGAGTCTGGAGGAAGACTGGGGAGAGGGAAATGCCAAAATGCCTGAAGTCCAGTGTCAAGTACCCACAGTCAGTGATGGTCTGGGGTGCCATGTCAGCTGCTGGTGTTGGTCCACTGTGTTTTATCAAGGGCAGGGTCAATGCAGCTAGCTATCAGGAGATTTTGGAGCACTTCATGCTTCCATCTGCTGAAAAGCTTTATGGAGATGAAGATTTCATTTTTCAGCACGACCTGGCACCTGCTCACAGTGCCAAAACCACTGGTAAATGGTTTACTGACCATGGTCTTACTGTGCTCAATTGGCCTGCCAACTCTCCTGACCTGAACCCCATAGAGAATCTGTGGGATATTGGGAAGAGAAAGTTGAGAGACGCAAGACCCAACACTCTGGATGAGCTTAAGGCCGCTATCGAAGCATCCTGGGCCTCCATAACACCTCAGCAGTGCCACAGGCTGATTGCCTCCATGCCACGCCGCATTGAAGCAGCCATTTCTGCAAAAGGATTCCCGACCAAGTATTGAGTGCATAACTGAACATAATTTATTGAAGGTTGACTTTTTTTGTATTAAAAACACTTTTCTTTTATTGGTCGGATGAAATATGCTAATTTTTTGAGATAGGAATTTGGGGTTTTCATGAGCTGTATGCCAAAATCATCAATATTAAAACAATAAAAGGCTTGAACTACTTCAGTTGGTGTGTAATGAATCTAAAATATATGAAAGTCTAATGTTTATCAGTACATTACAGAAAATAATGAACTTTATCACAATATGCTATTTTTTTGAGAAGGACCTGTATATATACACACACACATACATACAGTGAATATAAAAATACATTGATATGGAATTATAATAAAAATCTAAATTCTCTCCAAGAACAGGCTGCTCATGCTAGGCGAGATTAGCATCCCTCTAATTACCCCACTCTAGGAAAGCAGCTTACCATTACTTTCTATACTAGTTCTTACTTGGTCTTTCACAGGTATGCTCATGTCGTTGCTTATCTCATGTAAATCTTTCCCCGTGGCTTTTCCTTTTCTCTTTGGACTATGTGTAGATTTTGCTGCAGATTCCGTTGCAGTTCACTGCAGATTTGCCACAGATATCCGCAACATACAACGGCATTTAGAGGATTTATCACCTGCACGGCATGTGAAGGGCCAAGTTATTTTCCGGACAGCAATGGGTTGTGCAGGCTTAGGCCTAGTTCACACTTCAGTTATTTGGATCAGTTCTTGTGAGCCAAAACCAGGTAAGAGTCCACTCCTGGTTTTGGTTCACAATAACCGATGTGTGAACTGGGCCTTAGAACAGCATCAGCCTTCTTACAATAACCGTGCCACACGTTACCAGATTACGTGCGATCTTAAAACCCATCACTTCAATGGAACTGATGACCAGATACAACGCACAGTGGTGCAGTTTCTGGAACAAAAAACAGCTAGGTTGTTCTAGTCCAGGATAACATTTTTAATTTTGGGTCATTGCTAGTTTTTTTACTGTCTTTGTCTTATCCATTAACGGCCATATACAGATCTGGTTGACCTTGGCTCCCAGTGAAATACAGGCCTTCCTGCCACTTATGTCCTCACTCGTGCAGTCAAGGAAAACTGCGGAAGTTTACGGAGTGTCAAAGTCTGTACCAGGAGCCTCCCCGTCATACAGCGCCGTGCGTTCAGGCCAAACACAAGAACGCTTGGCTGCAAACTGTATGACAAATTAGCAAGTAGTAAAATGCAGGGAGAAAATCAGAACAAAAAAGGTAACACAAGGAAGCAGCAAAGTCTACTGATTTTAAAGGCTATGGACACCTTTAGGGGCAAATTTTCTTATTGTTGTATTCTGCTCATTTTGGGCTAAACGTCAATTTTTCAACTGATCTTTATTAAAAAAAAATTTTTATAGTTCTTCCACTACGGCTTAGGCTACTTTCACATTTGTGCTTTCTCTTTCCGCTATCGAGATCCGTCATAGGATCTCAATAGCGGGGGGGGGGGGGGGGGGGGGGGGTCGGGGGGGAACGCTTCTGTTTTGTCCACATTCATTTTTAATGGGGACAAAACTGAACGCAACGCACCAGAATGCATTCCGTTACATTGCTCTCCCATCACTGACACGATAACGCTGCAAGCAGAGTTTTTCTGTCACCGATGTGGTGCAGAGCTAGGCAGATCTGTCCTGACACACAATGTAAGTCAATGGGGACGCATCCGTTTTCTCTGACACAATAGAAAGCGGATCCGTCCCCCATTGACTTTCAATGGAGTTCATGACAGATCCGTCATGGCTATATAAGACATAATACAACTGGATCCGATCATAACGGATGCAGATGGTTGTATTATCAGTAACGGAAGCGTTTTTGCTGATCCCTGCCGAATCCAGCAAAAACGCTGGTGTGAAAGTCGCCTTACACTTTCAGTGCATGAGCAGACTGTTGCCTTCTGCTTCACAATTAATCAGTGCTGCCCTGACTGCTCGATCCGTAGCCCTTTAAAAGCTCAAAGACTGGTAAATTCTTATTATTTTGATGGATGCAATATAATCTGGATTATTTTTAACCTCCAAGCTGTTCATCAGGTTTTCACCAATCCCATAAAAAATCCGGAGGTGTATTTACTGAAGGAAATACAACGGGGGTAATTTACTATCAGATATACACCAGTTTTCCTGCGTATATCGGTCACAGATTGCACCGTAAAGGTTATTTGCGGCACAATCTGCAACTTTTCCCTACTCGCGCCAGGTCTAAAAAATGTGGCATGGCGTGGGCAGGGAAGAGGGCAGGTCAGTAAGGCCCTCTCCTTTATCATTTTCTACACCTGTTTTAGGGTCCATTCACACATCCGTGTGTGTTTTTCAGATCCCCAAAACACGGAAACCGGCACTAATAGAATACGCCTATTCATGTCCACTATTGCAAAATGCGGAACAGAATTGTGGATGTGCGAATGGAGCCTTAGGCGTAGAAAATGGTCTAAATCTACGCCACCTGGCGAAATTTAGACTGGCAGTGGATGCCGCCTCTACATATCCATCACAGAAGTTATTAAGTAGCGGAGTCTAAAACGCCAGTGCCTCTTTCACACTTGCGTTGTCCGGATACGGCGTGTACTCCACTTGCCGGAATTACACGCCGGATCCGGAAAAACGCAAGTGAACTGAAAGCTTTCAGTGTTACTATGGCAGCCAGCTATTAAAGTCCTGGTTGCCATAGTAGTAGTGGGGAGCGGGGGGAGCGGTATACTTACAGTCCGTGCGGCTCCCGGGGCACTCCAGAATGACGTCAGAGCGCCCCATGCGATCACGTCATCCATGCGCGTGGGGCGCCCTGACGTCACTCTGGAGCGCCCCGGGAGCCGCGCGGACGGTAAGTATGCTGCTCCCCCACTCCCCACTACACTTTACCATGGCTGCCAGGACTTTAGCGTCCCGGCAGCCATGGTAACCATTTAGAAAAAGCTAAACGTCGGATCCGGCAATGCGCCGAAACAACGTTTAGCTTAAGGCCGGATCCGGATCAATGCCTTTCAATGGGCATTCATTCCGGATCCGGCCTTGCGGCAAGTGTTCAGGATTTTTGGCCGGAGCAAAAAAAGTTCCGGTCCTGAACTGTAGACATCCTGATGCATCCTGAACGGATTTCTCTCCATTCAGAATGCATTAGGATAAAACTGATCAGGATTCTTCCGGCATAGAGCCCCGACGACGGAACTCTATGCCGGAAGAAAAGAACGCAGGTGTGAAAGAGCCCTTAATAAATGACCCCCATAGTGCTTGAAAAGAACTGAAATTGTGTGTGTGCGTGCAACGTTGTATGCGAGTGCGTGTGCGAGAGAGAGATAGACAGAAGAGTGACGTGTGTGTGCTGTGTCTGTGAGACCAGGTGACAGACTGTGCTTGGGATATCATCCATGGCAGTTAGAATTTGAATCTCCGAACATTCCGCTGTTCATTTCTATGGGGCGTTTTTATTTTTAACCCCTTAAGGACCAGGCTCATTTTCACCTTAAGGACCAGGCCATTTTTTGCAAATCTGACCAGTGTCACTTTAAGTGCTGATAACTTTAAAACGCTTTTACTTATACAGGCCATTCTGAGATTGTTTTTTCGTCACATATTGTACTTCATGACACTGGTAAAATAAAGTCAAAAAAATTAATTTTTTTGCATAATAAAATACCTAATTTACCCAAAATTTGGAAAAATTTGCAAATTTCAAAGTTTCAGTTTCTCTACTTCTGTAATACATAGTAATACCCCCAAAAATTGTGATGACTTAACATTCCCCATATGTCTACTTCATGTTTGAATTATTTTGGGAATGATATTTTATTTTTTGGGGATGTTACAAGGCTTAGAAGTTTAGAAGCAAATCTTGAAATTTTTCAGAAATTTACAAAAACCCAATTTTTAGGGACCACTACAGCTCTGAAGTCACTTTGCGAGGCTTACATAATAGAAACCGCCCAAAAATGACCCCATTCTATAAACTACACCCCTCAAGGTATTCAAAACTGATTTTACAAACTCCGTTAACCCTTTAGGTGTTGCACAAGAGTTATTGGCAAATGGGGATGAAATTTGAGAATTTCATTTTTTTGCCTAATTTTCCATTTTAACCCATTTTTTCCACTAACAAAGCAAGGGTTAACAGCCAAACAAGACTGTATCTTTATTGCCCTGACTCTGCCGTTTACAGAAACACCCCATATGTGGCCGTAAACTACTGTACGGCCACACAGCGGGGCGTAGAGGGAAAGGTGCGCCGTTTGGTTTTTGGAAGCCAGATTTTGCTGGACAGTTTTTTTGACACCATGTCCCATTTGAAGCCCCCTGATGCACCCCTAGAGTAGAAACTCCATAAAAGTGACCCCATCTAAGAAACTACACCCCTCAAGGTATTCAAAACTGATTTTACAAACTTCGTTAACCCTTTAGGTGTTGCACAAGAGTTATTGGCAAATGGGGATGAAATTTGAGAATTTCATTTTTTTGCCTAATTTTCAATTTTAACCCATTTTTTCCACTAACAAAGCAAGGGTTAACAGCCAAACAAGACTGTATCTTTATTGCCCTGATTCTGCCGTTTACAGAAACACCCCATATGTGGCCGTAAACTACTGTACGGCCACACAGCGGGGCGTAGAGGGAAAGGTGCGCCGTTTGGTTTTTGGAAGCCAGATTTTGCTGGACAGTTTTTTTGACACCATGTCCCATTTGAAGCCCCCCTGATGCACCCCTAGAGTAGAAACTCCATAAAAGTGACTCCATCTAAGAAACTACACCCCTCAAGGTATTCAAAACTGATTTTACAAACTTTGTTAACCCTTTAGGTGTTGCACAAGATTTAATGGAAAATAGAGATACAATTTCAAAATTTCACTTTTTTGGCAGATTTTCCATTTTTATATTTTTTTTCCAGTTACAAAGCAAGGGTTAACAGCCAAACAAAACTCATTATTTATGGCCCTGATTCTGTAGTTTACAGAAACACCTCATATGTGGTTGTAGACCGCTGTACGGGCAAACGGCAGGGCGCAGAAGGAAAGGAATGCCACATGGTTTTTGGAAGGCAGGTTTTGCTGGACTGGTTTTTTGACACCATGTCCCATTTGAAGCCCCCCTGATGCACCCCTAGAGTAGAAACTCCATAAAAGTGACCCCATCTAAGAAACTACACCCCTCAAGGTATTCAAAACTGATTTTACAAACTTTGTTAACCCTTTAGGTGTTGCACAAGATTTAATGGAAAATAGAGATACAATTTCAAAATTTCACTTTTTTGGCAGATTTTCCATTTTTATATTTTTTTTCCAGTTACAAAGCAAGGGTTAACAGCCAAACAAAACTCATTATTTATGGCCCTGATTCTGTAGTTTACAGAAACACCTCATATGTGGTTGTAGACCGCTGTACGGGCAAACGGCAGGGCGCAGAAGGAAAGGAATGCCACATGGTTTTTGGAAGGCAGGTTTTGCTGGACTGGTTTTTTGACACCATGTCCCATTTGAAGCCCCCCTGATGCACCCCTAGAGTAGAAACTCCAAAAAAGTGACCCCATTTTAGAAAGTACGGGATAGGATGGCAGTATTGTTGGTACTAGTTCAGGGTAGATATGATTTTTGGTTGCTCTATATTACACTTTTTGTGCGGCAAGGTAACAAGAAATAGCTTTTTTGGCACTTTTTTTTTTTTGTTATTTACAACATTCATCTGACAGGTTAGATCACGTGGTAATTTTATAGAGCAGGTTGTCACGGACGCGGCGATACCGAATATGTATACAATTTTTTTTTATTTATGTAAGTTTTATACAATAACTTCATTTTTAAAACCAAAAAATTGTTTAGTGTCTCCATAGTCTGAGAGCCATAGTTTTTTCAGTTTTTGGGCGATTATCTTGAGTAGGGTCTAATTTTTTGCGGGATGAGATGACAGTTTGATTGGCACTATTTTGGGGTGCATATGACTTTTTGATCGCTTGCTATTACACTTTTTGTGACGTAAGATGGCAAAAAATAGCTTTTTTTACACCGTTTTTTTTTTTTTTTTTTTTACGGTGGTCATCTGAGGGGTTAGGTCATGTGATATTTATATAGAGCCGGTCGATACGGACGCGGCAATACCTAATATGTATACTTTATTTTTATTTATGTAGGTTTTACACAATGATTTTATTTTTGAAACAAAAAAAATGATGTTTTAGTGTTTCCATAGTCTAAGAGCCATAGTTTTTTCAGTTTTTGGGCGATTATCTTGAGTAGGGTCTCATTTTTTGCGGGATGAGATGACGGTTTGATTGGTACTATTTTGGCGTACATGCGACTTTTTTGATCACTTTTATTACCTTTTTTGGGAAGTAAGGTGGGCAAAATTTCAATTTTCTCATAGTTTTTATTTTTTTATTTTTATGGCGTTCACTGTGCGGGGAAAGTAACATGGCCGTTTTATAGATCAGGTCGTTACGGACGCGGCGATACCTAATATGTGTAGTTTATTTTATTTTTTTAATTTTTATTCAGTGATAAATGTTTTTTTTTTTATCTTAACTTTTTTCACTTATTCTTTTTATTTTTTGACCCAGACCCACTTGGTTCTTGAAGATCCAGTGGGTCTGATGTCTGTAAAATACAGTACTGTACTCTATATAGGGTACTGCACTGTATTTTACTTACACTGAACAGATCTATGCTTTCAGCACAGATCTGTTCAGCACCATGGACAGCAGGACGCCTGAGCAGGCGTCCTGTTGCCATGGGAACCTTCCCCGTCTGCCACAACTTCGCAGACGGGGAAGGGTGAGGACGGGGCTTCGGGGGGCTCTCTGGGGGCTCTCTCCCTCTCCATCGGGGGGCTGCAAAGGCACAGCAGCCCCCCGATGGGAGAGGGAGGGAGCTCCCTCTTACTGTTAACCTTTTCCATACAGCGGTCCGTACGGACCGCTGTATGGAAAGGGTTAAACGGCTGACATCGCATCAACGATGTCAGCCGTTTATACCAGGGTGCCAGCAATGTGCTGGCACCCTGGTATACCCACTGTACACCAACGATTACGCAATAGGAGGCGGGCGGGGGATCGCGATCCCGCCTGCCGCACCGCCCGCCTCCCGCAACGCCCCCCACCGCCTGCGACACCCCCCCTGCACCACCCGCCGCCATCAACTCATGCAGGGGTGCAGGGGGGGGTGTACTATATTGATTTTAGGCACTCTAAAGTTTCTGATCCCCGCGGTCAGGGACCGCGGGGATCAGAAACTGCAAAAAGCGCAGCAAACCGCAGGTCTGAATTGACCTGCGGTTTGCTGCGATCGCCGACACGGGGGGTCACATGACCCCCCCTGGCGTTTTAACAGGATGCCGGCTGAATGATTTCAGCCGGCATCCTGTTCAAATTAACCCCTGCGGCGCCGGAATGCCGATTTTAAAGTCAGGACGTACCGGTACGTCCTTGGTCCTTAAGGACTCGGGAAATAGGGCGTACCGGTACGTCCTATGTCCTTAAGGGGTTAAACATTAATTTAAATAAATAGAAAAACAAAACAAACAAAAAACAAAACACAGACATACGAAAATATACAGCAAACCTCTCAGAGCCGAGAGCTTTGAAAGACAGTATGATCATGGACTGTAAGTTAAGCGGTTCGCGCTGTATTAATCGCTGAAAACATGGAGGAGAATAAAATAGAAGATGAGAAACAACAATACAGCTCCTTTTTAAGCACTATAAAAAAAAAAAAAAAAAAAAGTGTAATCTATGACCAGACCACAGCAAAACCTGGAGGTAACCCGTGGGGATTATTTTATACTGTAGCTTTCCACGACTGTTCTGCAGCTAAAGTTCTCCGCTATGTGTGAACACAGCCTTTCCCAGCACGAGATGCGCTATGTCCATGCTGCGCAGTCACATCAGTGAAGCCAAAAGCTTCATTCACCAGCGGCTCCACAGCTCGCAGTGGGTGAGCAGTTGTGATAATGCAGAGCCTTGGTGGTCCCAAACATGCTGGCGTGTCTGTATTTTTATAATAAATATATATTTATTTATTTTTTATTTTTTTTAGAATACAGGTCTACTATACAAGACAAACGATGTGCAACGTGACTTGAGCTACATTCCATCTATTAGACACCCTCACAGGAGCGCTACACAACCCGGCACATTTCTGTAAAGTACAGGGTTTCCTCTCCATAAGGGTACATTCACACGACCGTATTTTTGGCTCCGCATCCGTTCCGCAATTTTGCGGAACGGGTGCGGACCCATTCATTTCAATAGGGCCGCAAAAGATGCGGACAGCACACAATGTGCTGTCCGCATCCGTAGATCCGTTCCGCAGCCCCGCAAAAAAGATAGAGCATGTCCTATTCTTGTCCGCAATCAGAACAGGCATTTCTATCATGGGGCCGGCTACATTCACACGGCCGGTATCCATGTTTTGCGGATCCGCAATTTGAGGACTGCAAAACACATATGGTCGTGTGCATGTACCCCAACATGAGCCCTGTTATTCACATCCAGTATCACAGATTTTATTTCTATAAGTATTTGGAACGACTTGGAAGGAAAGCTTTTAGCCCACACAAGAACGGGTGAATAATACATGCTGCTGATATTGAAGCATTGCCGTCGCAGCCAAACCAATAATCACAGTCCAGAAAGACCCTGGAAGAAGTTCTGGCGACACTATAAAAGCCAAGACGGACAGAACCTCATAGCTATAGACACCAAAGTGAGGTGCACTACAAGTAAGGGGGCTGACGAAACCATTTTTTTAATATTTTACTCTCCCCCAACAACATCCCTTTCTATTCTACTTTTAAGGTTCTTTCTCGAGTTAAAGGGCATCTGTCAGCAGATTTGTCCCTATGACACTGGCTGACCTGTTACATGTGCGCTTGGCAGCGGAAGGCATCTGTGTTGGTCCCATGTTCATATGTGCCCGCATTGCTGAGAAAAATGAGGTTTTTATATATGCAAATGAGCCTCTAGGAGCAACAGGGGTGTTGCCATTACACCTAGATGCTCTGCTCTCTCTGCAACTGCTGATCCCTCTGCACTTTGATTGGCAGGGCCAGGTGAGATCATGTTTTCACTGTCTGGTCCTATCAAAGAGCAGAGGATGTGGCAGTTGCAGAGAGAGCAGCGCCTCCAGGTGTAATGGCAACGCCCCCGTTGCTCCTAGAGGCTCATTTACATATATTAAAACATCATCTTTCTCAGTAATGCGGCACATATGAACATGGGACCAACACGGATGCCTTCAGCTGCCAAGTGCACATGTAACAGGTCAGCCAGTGTAATAGGTACAAAGCTGCTGACAGATGCCCTTTAAGAGCACGGTTTGGATGCTTAGGCGTCATGATGACACTTTGTTCAGCTCCAAGAGTTACAGAAGTGAAATACTGCAGCAGTGTTATCTCAGAGGTTCCGGTACTTCCAAAATCGGTACGTAGGGACACTTCTTGTAAGCACTTCACATGCTGTGATTTTCCCTGCTAAACTGCTAATTAGGATGACTGGTGTTGAAATAGTACATACCGGTAATAAAAATAAAAAAAAACCCTATCTGGTATGTGAATGAAGCTTCATAGGAACGTGTACCCAACACAAGCAGTATCCATATGCAGCACCCTACCAATATACTGTTACCTCTCCTGACATGCCCGTTTTGTACATAGAGGAGGAGAAGACGACTTTGTAGCCACAATGCTGCCAGACGGAGCCACACAGTCACAGGTAGGTAGTAGATAGAACGATTTAAAGCAATGCCTGGTCTAGCAAATATGTGTCTTCCCCATGTAACAACAATGATGGATTTTTCTTTTCTAGGAACTCTATTTTGTGCCTCTCCTCTATTATTCCTACTGGAAATGCATATAAATTGAAAATTGACCACTCCAGTTGGCAAAGGGTCTAGTATCATGAGAGTGCCTGGACAACATCAAAATGTTTTAGGAACACCCCCCCCCCCAACATACACAAACTTGTCAATGTTTTCAAAACTTTCTCGAAGGAAGGGCACAATGCAGGGATCTATGAAAATATGCTCCAGAATTTTTATTTCAGGAAGAATACATGTATTTATTAAAGCAGACATGTTCGGAGGGGTAATAGGTCCTCTTTATATGTGCGGTACATACAGCCATAGCACTGTGCGGACACTTTTGCATTCTTCCAGCTGGTAATACAGAAAACCCGTGTAGACAGACAGGTCCTGAACTCTCATCATCCCTGCTGCGCAGCTCCCGCAGCTTCATTAAAACACAGGAAACCCGAATTGTACAGAGCGCAGCTTTACTGTCTGATACCATAGCTGATCTTTCCAACATAAATTACTTTTAAATCTTTGTTGGCCCTGTCACCTCTCCTGACATGTCTGTTTTAGCTACTACTTGCATCCCCAACGCAATAGTTCTGGAGCATCTATTCTGATGACTATGATGTGCCATTCCTTTATTATTCCTGCTAGAACCTAGAATGTATGAATTACTAGCCGTTTGCCGTGAAGGTCCATATGGGTGTTACCAGTTGGAGTGTGTCCCTGCACAGCCTGACACTAGCAATAACTAATTAAATAGTGTTAGGCTGGGTTCACACGGGCGTAGCGGGAAAAGATGCGGTTGCGTTGCGGGAACATGCACGATTTTCCCCCGCGAGTGCAAAGCGTTTTAATGCGTTTTGCACGCGCGTGAGAAAGTTTTTATTATTTTCCCTTATAACATGGTGGAAGATCATGTGATGAGCTCAGTGATGTCACCACAGGTCCTGAAGAAAGAACAGGAGACTGGCAGATATGCGATCAATTGGAGGAGGGGAGTTTATTTTTTTAACCCTCAATTGACCTTCTACTAAGCATTCTGTATTAAAGAATGCTATTATTTTCCCTTATAACAATGTTATAAGGGAAAATAATACAGTGAATAGACTTTCATCTTACCAACTGTGCGTGAAAATCGCACCGCATCCGCACTTGCTTGCGGATGCTTGCGATTTTCACGCAGCCCTTTTCACTTCTATGGGGCCTGCGTTGAAAAACGCACAATATAGAGCACAAGTGATGTGTGAAAAATCACAGCTCATGTGCACAGCCCCATAGAAATGAATGGGTACGGATTCAGTGCGGGTGCAAGGCGTTCACCTCACGCATTGCACCCGCGTGGAAATCTCGCCCGTGTGAAAGAGACCTTAGGCCTCTTTCACACAAACATATTGGTTCCGTTCTGTGTATTGGGGTCCCCAATGCACGGGCAACGTCTGTGTGGCAGCCGAGACGGATCCAGACCCATTCAACTTGAATGGGTCCGTGATCCATCAATTCCGCAAAAAGATAGAACTTTAGCACGGATTGAAACCCCATGGAAGCACTCCGTAGTGCTTCGATGGGGTTCCGTTTCATACTGCATCTCCGGATTTGCAGACCCAGTCAAGTGAATGGGTCCACATCCGTGATGTGGAATGCACACGGCTGGTGCCCCGTGTATTGCGGAGCCACCGTATGCCGCCTGCAATACGGCCATCGGAGCACTACTGTGAAAGAGGCCTTAGACTGTGCAGGGACACCCCCCTAACTGGTAACACCCATCTGGACCTTCACCGCAAACAGCTGGTAATTCATACATTCTAGCTTCTAGCAGGAATAATAAAGGAATGGCAAAACATAGCGTCAGAAGAATAGATGCTCCAAAATTATTATTACATGGGGAATGCAATTAGTAACTAAAACAGACATGTCAGAAGAAGGGACAGGTCCTCTTTAAAGCAGCTTCCCCACCAAGTACACTTCTCACCTATCCCAGTGATGGCTAAACTCCGGCACTCCAGCTGTGGTGAAACTACGACTCCCAGCATGCTCCATTCATTTTTGTAGAGTTCTCAGAACAGCCAAGCAAGTGTGCATCTTGGGAGTTGTAGTTTTACCACAGCTGGAGTCCCGGAGGTTAGCCATCACAGCCCTATCCGGTGGATTGGTGATAAGTGTGTGATCACTGGGACCGCCAGCACTCACAAAAATGAAGATCCTGGAGTTCCCGATGATAATAGAGAGGTGATGCGTATGCATGACCACCACTCCATTAATTAACTTCTATGGGACTGTCAAAAATAGCGCTAAACGCTGTGCAGCGAAGGTCAGACATCTGCACCACCTCGCCATTTTCATAGGGAACTCAGAGACCTCTATTTTTGTGATTGCCAGGGGTCCCAGTGGTCAGTTCCTTTTTTTTTTTTTGTCCATTTAGAAAAAATAAAAATAAAAAATACTTTCAGCTTTCAGCCTTCAGCCAATGGTTCTATATGATCAGTCCCCATAGTACCTCACAATATGAATTGTTGCATGTGCCGGTCCACGGTTTTTAGAGAGGAGTAAATCCAGGTTGTGTAGGGAAAGCAGGAGAAGAACGAGAAGAACTCTGTTTTGCCTGCACTATATGTCCATAGGAGGTCGAAGTCCGAAGGTTATAAACCACTAACGGCATCAACTCGTAATCAGGTCGCAAAGATAGACTGACCAAACGAGAAGAACTGAACCCGGGAAACAGTGAAGACTTTAGACCCTGGAGGCATTACACAAGCATAGCCTCGTGTGCACCAGAAACCACACCGTGACATCGTACCGGCCCAGTGAGGAAACCGCCAGTCACCAAACAATAAAAATGCATCAGAGGTTATCCCGCCGGCCACAGAGAAAAACCTGCATGGTATACTACATATAGAGCACCATCGTATAGGTCTCACTGCAGGTAAATGTCCTTGGGACGGTGAATGCTCCTATGGCCTCATGCACACGACCGAATCCGTTTTGCGATCCGCAAATACTGTCTGTGTGCCACGCGTGTTATTTTGTGTTTACATTGACCCCATTTCACAGACTGAATAGGACATGTTCTACAATTTGCGGAACGGATGCAGACAGTAACGTGTCCGTCACAAATTATAAAACATGCCCTATTCTGGTCTGCAAAATGCAGTCAATGGGTCGGTAAAAAAAACGTGGACGGCACACAGAAGGTACCCGCGGTTACAGTGGTGTGTATGAGGTCTATACCTGATTCTATCAAAAGTCACTCTGTAGTACTGCATATATGCGGGCGAGATCAGATTAATTTTCTTCTATTCTGTGATTTTCCAAATTGCCATGTCTTAAAGGGATATGGCGACCGCAGAAGTTTACGATATTATAAGTAGCCCGGTGCACAGTAATGGAAGGGAGTCTGTTCCCATAACTAGGAGAATATAATGCACCCCTTTCCCAGCTTCCCTCCATTCCAGCAGATGCTGCCGTTGGCCGGCTTGCATGACCTTGATACTTCTGAGAACTGCGACCCGCGCTTACGATGGCACGTCTTGAGGCTAGGTCATAAATGTAAATTTCCCCTCCAGTTGCACTACTACAAAGTCCACTCAACTAAACAGATTGGCCCAGATTTAGGCTACTTTCCCACTGGCATTTTGGCTTTCCGTTAGCAAGATCCGTTCAGGGCTCTCACAGGCGGTCCAAAACGGATCAGTTTTGCCCTAATCAGGGGCGTAGCTAAAGGCTCATGGGCCCTGGTCCAAGGGTTCAGCTTGGGCCCCCCGGTTGCCTTAGTGTTTTGTGGCTAGGGAAGCACATAGCCTTCATGCTGCCTGCGGTAAAAAATTTAAACAGTAGACCCCCCCAACCCCCTCCACCTATGCCGAATTCTTGACCTAACCCCTTCCCTCCAGCCAGAGCTTTAACTTGACCAGCATGCACTTTCTATAATACTGGTATCTTCTTATGTGGCACAAGGGTCTTTGGGCCCCCTCAGGCTCATGGGCCCGGTAGCGACTGCTACCTCTGCACCCCCTATAGCTACGCCCCTGGCCCTAATGCATTCTGAAAGGAAAAGGGTCCGCTCAGAATGCATCAGTTTGGCTCCGTTAAGTCACCATTCCGCTCTGGAGGCGGACACCAAAACGCTGCCTGCCAAACGGATCTGTCCTGACACACAATGTAAGTCAATGAGGACGGATCCGTTTTCTATGACAATAGAAAACGGATCTGTCCTCCATTGACTTTCAGTGGTGTTCAAGACGGATCAGTCTTGGCTATGTTAAAGATAATACAAACTGATCCGTTAAGAACGGATGCAGACGGTTGTATTATCTGAATGGATCCGTCTGTGCAGATCCATGACGGATCCGCACCAAACGCGAGTGTGAAAGTAGCCTTACTAATGTATCTGCGCCCAAAAAAAAAAAAAAAGTTGGCAAAATGGCACATGTAGGGTTTCTACACTTCTCCTGACATGCTTGGCAATATACTAAGACACTCATCATTTAAGATCTCTGTTTACAGTCAGCGAATAGAAAAACCTTTTAGTAAGTGTACAAGTGAAATACTCACGGCGTAGAGTCTGGTGAATGGATGCCACTTTAAACTGATGGGAAAACAGTGACGTGCACCCAGCCTCAAGAAACACCATCAATAACTGTTTGGCTGGCCGCTGCCCCCGATGATCAGCTGCGGCCAGCCAAACATGACAGGGAGCGGCATTGCAGTAGCCAGCTCTGTCCAATGCACAATGGAGGAGCTGTGCAGTTCTGGCCCTGGAGCTATAACCAAACAGCTGAGCCACAGTGGCGTCAAACCCCTGCCGATAGGATATTGATAACCTATTCTGTGAATGGGCTATCAACATCAAAATCTGTCAAATAGAATAAAACCGTCTCACCAGAGACATGTGTCTTGACAGTTGAACATCATGGTCTTGGTCCTATCTTACATTCTTGAGAAATATACAAATAAAGCCCTAGGAGCAATAAGGGCGGTGCAGTTGCACCTCGTTGCTTCCAGAGGCTCTGAACACTGCCCTTCATGCCACTTCCCCACCACTAAGCGACAGGGCCAGGCAGTCAAGACGTACCCACACTTGGTTCTGAAATCTTGCGGGAGCTCATTTGGCGCGTGCACTGTACAGGGGTGCACTGTACAAATGGCGTGTGCACTGCTCCATTTGATGACAGAACCCCTTTAAGATATTCAGAATTTTATGGAATGTTGTAAATTGCAAAGTTCTGCAAAAGCGGAGTGTTTCCCATGCCAAGCGTCCAGGGATCTTCAAATTTAGGTGTGAGCACATCTACTCCAACTATTATAGCTGCATGTATTATCCCTATAGTAATAGATTTCTGTACTCAAAACTGGAGAAAGTCCCCCTAAAAGGGCGAGCTACACGGTAACTTCCGCATGGCGATTCCCAGCAGAACACAAAACACACATTGTGATTGTTTTCAATAGTCAAGTCACATGTGCCAGCGTCATGAGAGGCTCTTGGCACCACCAACTGGAGGAGAGCCATGGACTGGCAGGGGTCATCACCTCAAGTGGCAGTGACATGTCCTTACCGCAAGGACAGGGGCTAAAAGCATCCGAAGCTCTGACACCAGACACGATGTGAACAGAGCCCTATCGCTGCTGCTGATGTATTTAGATGAGAGGATTGTCTAGACTTGAAATTGAAAGCACCTATTCACTGACTGCAAGCAGAGATCTTAGAAATGGTCAAGAATAGAAAAATTAAGTAGATTAGGCAACATGCACACGAATGTTGTTGGTTTCCGTGTCCATTCTGGTTTTTTTTTTTGCGGATAGGATGCAGACTTATTCATTTCAATGCGTCCACAAAAAATGCGGACAGCACACCGTGTGCTGTCCGCATCAGCATGTCCGTTCCGTAGCCCCGGAAAAAAAATAGAACATGTCCTATTCTTGTTCGTTTTAGGCATTGTTACAATGGATCCGCAAAAAGAAAAAAAAAGAAAAAGGGAGGTCATCCGTTTTTTATTTGCGGACCGCAAAACACATACGGTCGTGTGCATGTAGCCTTAGAGGAGTTTCCCATTATAATGAGTCCTTTAGGAAACCTATGAATAAAATAAGTTTGCCCTTACCGTTAGCCACGCCCTCAGCACTTTGATTGACAGGACCAGGCAGTGAAAATGTCATCTCATCTGGCCCAGTCAAAGTGCAGAGGGCGCAGCAGTTGCAGAGAGAGCGGAGCCTCTAGGTGTAACGGTAACGCCCTCGTTGCTCCTAGAGGCTCATTTGCATATATTAAAACATCATTTTTTTCAGCATTGCGGTTACATATGAACATGGGACCAACACAGATACCTCCAGCTGTCAAGTGCACATGTAACAGGTCAGCCAGTGTCATAGGTACAAATCTTCTGACAGATGCCCTTTAACAGGTGCATTCACACATCAGTGGTTTTCCAGGGTACGTGGGTCAGTGATGTCACCACACGTCCTACTCTGTCCACGATTACGGATCCCTCTTGCACATTATAGTCTATGAAAACCACCGACACAACGTGGATGTCATCCGTGTTCTGTCAGCGATTTGCACTGGTAGGAGATGCTCTGCAACAGGGGTCTGAAACTTTTCACGCTCCAGCTGCTCAGAAACTACCACTCCCAGCATTCTCAGCTGTTCTTGTAACTCCCATAGAAGGGAAAAGAGGATTCTGGGAGTTGTAGTTTCGGACCAGCTGGAGTGTCGGAGGTTGTTGATCCCTGCTCTGGAAAATTATTTTCAGCCTAGCCCATCGGTGTATGTGGAACCTGGATGACAAACGGAGGGCAAAACGTGGACCAAACACGGATCCTTCACTGGACGAAAGCCAAAACGGACCTGTGAAAGAGACCTTGGTAACCCTCGACCTGGGTGTCACAGTACGCTGATACGCTATATACAAGATGGCGGTTGCTCCCCAGCATTGGCACCTTGTTACTTATGTCTTTTATTTTAAGGATGTGAATGAGTCCGGGGTGGCAGTGACATCATTCCCACACAGCTTGTCCCAGTGACACCACTATGCGGATTTCCACTGACATGTATGTACTACTGGCAGTCGTAGTACACTGCCTGCCCTGTGCTCCTATAAATTGCACAACCAGACCATTCCTAGTGATGCCACCCACAAACCTGCAATGCCACCCCTCCTAGTAACCCATAGATATTACGTGTCTATGGGCACCCCTACTTTGCCCATGTAACAGGGTGGCACTTTAAGGCAGAGGTGAGGAGGCCGGAGTATCACAGGGCAGGAGTTACTGTTACACTTTCCCAACTTAATACAATTATATAACGATGTCAGCCATGACAATGTTACTGCCTAGGACAGGAGACTCCATAGTCATCCTGTGCCCTGCCCACAGACGGGCACGGCCAGCTCAGGTCACGTGATGCGGATGGGGTACAGAAGTGCGTTGCTCCCCGAGAGATACAGCAGTGCCCCCTCTATACGTGAGATAGGGGGGGGGGGGGGCAGGAAGAGAGAAGGTAAACGCCAGAAACTTACCTGAGAGGCGACAGCGGCGACTACGTCCTCCCAACCCAAAGTCTGCAATTCCCAGTTCTCAGGTCTCTCTTACCTGCCCGGGCACAACCTAACCCACCAGCTAAACGCTGCTCACGGGCGCTTTAGGCACCACCCAATCAAACCACCGCCTCCGACGCAAAATACAGACGCGATTGGTTCACTGCCCCGTCAGTCAGCCGCTATCCCCCCCTCCCACGACACGCCTCTTCTTGGACGGCGATCCTCTCTGCCTAAAACCCCCGCACATTGGCTCGTGGGCCCGCCTCCTCCGCATCCCGATTGGCTACTTTAGCCGGAGCTGAAATCTCATTGGCTGATGTTCTGTTCTGAGAGGAATCTGGTTGACTATGGGAAAAGACTATCAAAAGTTCGAGGAGGGAGGGCATTTCCGCTTATGTTATGACGGGTTTGGTTGCGCGGTGGTTATGATACACCCGCATGAGGGCGGAGACTTGGCACCCTGGTTTGTGGAGAGGCTTCACAGTGGGTGTGTGTGGGATTATTGATTTTTTTTTGGGCGAAATATTTGGCTAAAGTCAAGTGTGAGAAACCACACAACCTCTGAGATTGCTGCTAGGACACTAATTGAGAATATAAACACACCGCTTTTGGTTTTGCTCCCATTTTGCATGAGCTGAACTCAAAGATCTGAAACATTTTCTACATAAACAAAAGACCCATTTCCCTCAAATATTGTTCACAAATCTGTCTAAATCTGTGTTAGTGAGCGCTTCTCCTTTGCCGAGATAATCCATCCCACCTCACAGGTGTGGCATATCAAGGTGCTGATTAGACAGCGTGAATATTGCACAGGTGTGGCTTAGACTGCCCACAATAAAAGTCCACTCTGAAATGTGCACAGTTTTGCCTATGTCACTTGTGTCACTTTCGGCGGTATGTAGTCACATGGCACTAAATAGGGATGGTCAGCACCTTGTAACTGGAGGAAAATCTGCCAAATCTGCCCCAACACCATTTTTTGGGTATAATACATGTGACCAAGGGTGCAACTTTTAGTGCATCATTTTGTGTCATTTGGTCAAATTGTGCAAGCCTCGCCACTTTGTAGTGAAAATTTCAGATTATCCACAATTTAAAAAAATATATATTTTTATGGTCCCCCCCCCCCTTCATGTGATTCAGTGTTAAAAACGTTCCTACTGGGCCAGTGCTGCGCTCCTTTGTGTAATTAGGTTGTGGGCACTTTCTGGGACAGGTCATATTTTTTTGACGGACAGGAAACACGGATCACGGACGCGGGTGCCAAACGGTGCATTTTCCGAGTTTTCAACGGACCCATTGAAAGTCAATGGGTCCGCAGAAAATCACGGAAAACGGAACAACGAACACGGATGCACACAACGGTCGTGTGCATGAGGCCTAAGTGTAATTTATGATGTGAAACTTTTTAAAAAGTTGCTTCTCCGCATCAGAAAATTACCTGGTGTACTTGAGCAGACAAAGGAGTACACCACTTGTGCCAAATATATTATTACTGAGCGTCATTTCGAAATTTGGCGCAACCTCACAAAGTAAAGAAAGTCTTATAACCGACACCCAAACCGCCGTAGATGATAAATTCCCGCCTATATGTTATCCTCAGGGTAGGTCATCAGTATCTGATCGGTGACTGGCGATTGGCACATGTAACAGTAGTCCGTGAGCTGTAATTTATGCTGTTTTTTGTTGTAAATTATAGTAAATCTGAAGAGAAGTCCCACATCCTTCTCCTAAGCCCTGACCCTTTTCTCTCCAAAGCACAAGAAACATACATTGTGGCATAATAGAGAAATAGAGAAAAAGAGAAAATAGTGGCTCACCCCCCCCCCCCCCCCCCTCATCACCAGGACCCAGGTGCTCCTGTTATTGGACTACCCCAAGGTCATACCGTATTTAGAAGTAATGTGATTCAGAATTTAACAGGCACTCTGTCACCTGGAGCTGCACATGAAGCAAGTTTTGTTAGTATATAACGTACCTTAAAATACAAAATATATATCAAAATACATAAAAATATATATAAAAAAAAATGAAAGTGTAAAAAAAGAGTAAAAAATGGTCCACTGTAGGACAGTCAATAATTCTGCAATAGAAAATCCTGCCAGTAGAGGGCGAAAGAGAGATACTTCACAATTGTAAAACTTCTTCAAAGTCCTAGAAATTCATCCAATAAGCTGAGTACATCATGATAGTTCATCAAAGTAATTTGACGATCAAAGAGGCATGGTTCAACATTTAGTAGACATATTTTTTCCTTTTATAATTGAAGCCTGTTCATGATTTTTCACTGTCCATTCAAAGATGTTATGTCATAATATGATAGTGATTCTTAGTTATTGTTAAATATTAGATATTAGTTGATTTCAGTTCATTAGTAGTTAATTGTAGGAAGATGAGACCCAAATGCAGGTATATCATTTTTGGAAACAGCTATATCGCTGTATCAAAATGCTTGATGCTGGTACGGAGAATTGTAATAGATTTATTCGTGTGTCTCCAAGCAGATACCTGTCACGGATGGTGTTACAGAAAACTAGAAGACACAAATGAGATCCGACTGACTTGATCCAAAACTAAGGAACAAGAGGGTAAGCCCTGTAACAGCCCTAGCTCTCTCCCTTACTGCTTAGCCTATGCAAAAATCTCAATGGTAGAAAATTGCATACCCTCGTTCCTCGACTGTATGACACCTGAACACCCTATAATAGTGAGGGGACACGACCACCAGCTCCCTACACTTAATACGGAGGGAGTCAGGGTCACCTAGGATCAAGCCCACAGGAAAACAGAAATAAAGAAACAGACTTATCTTGTGGATGCAG
The DNA here is from genome assembly GCF_014858855.1 of Bufo gargarizans. Classification (NCBI taxonomy): domain Eukaryota; kingdom Metazoa; phylum Chordata; class Amphibia; order Anura; family Bufonidae; genus Bufo; species Bufo gargarizans. The sequence goes on along the minus strand of NC_058090.1, from coordinate 42,425,269 downwards.
CAGTAACAGCTTCTAGCATGAGCACACTCCAGGAAGTTGTATAAACCGCAAGGTAAGGCAGTATGGGGAGGAGATATATAGGGAGGCAATCACTGCTAATAGATGACAGCTGGGAGAGGGAGGAGAGATGTCAAACTGAAAGCAAAACAAAAGAAGATCATGCAGAAGGTACTGAAGAACGTCTAACAGAACTTCTCAAAGATCTAGTGGTGACAATACCAAGTTGTTAGTATATGTCCCAGATAGATAAATAATAGTTGTACTTTACCGTAATGGCGATTTCCAGGTGATGAGCTGTCGCTGAAACACTTTTACTCACCGAGGTGATCTGCTGCGCAGCGTGTCACGTGTTTTTTCGGCGTCCCATGTGTTAGATGCTTGTGCCGGACTTCTATTACATTGCGCTTTGCGGACTGTTAGAGTGCGCTTCACCTGGATGTCTTTGCTAGAAGAGTGGGTTACATATTATATTGTTGCTCCTGTCGTTATGTTCTCAAATCAATTAGTACCATGCGCGTTTCAGAGCACCCTGCTCCTTCATCAGTGGCTGGCTATCATTATATTTCTTGTTTACGCTTTTATATACGCCATGTAGGGGTGGAGCAACATGTAATTATAATAAAAAAAGTGGGTAAAAAAAGGTGGAATGGATATTCTTTTAATCATACTTTATATAGAGATCAAGATAGTCAAATTGTCATCATATATTATATACAGTGCCTTGCAAAAGTATTCACCCCCTTGACTTTTTTCGTATTTTGGTCCCTCACAACCTGGAATTAACATGGATTGTTTGAGGATTTGCATCATTTAATTTACACAACATGCCGACAACTTTAGATGTTTTTTATTATTTTTTTTTATTGTGAAGCAAACAACAAATAGGACAAAATAGCAGAAAAGGTCAATGTGCATAACTATTCACATATAACAATACTTTGTAGAGCCACCTTTTGCAGCAATCACAGCTCCAACTCGCTTTGGATAAGTCTCTATGAGCAGTCGCCACATCTTACCTCTGGGATTTTTGTCCATTCCTCCTTGCAAAACTGTTCCAGCTCCTTCTAGTTGGATGGGTTGAGCTTGTGAACAGCAATCTTTAAAGGGATTCTGTCACCTCATTTTAGGTTATAGAGATGCGGACATGCACGGCTAGATCGCCGCTAGCATGTCCGTAATATACCTGTCCTATAGGGCTGTGTCCTTTTATTTAGTTAAAAAAATTATTTTAGAGATATGTAAATGAGCCTTGTAAGGTGCCCAAGGGGCTGTACTAACCTTCCTGGTGTCCAGCCACACCCCCTGTGAAAGAGCCCAGCACCACCTGCGTCCTCCGAATCTCCTCCTTTCTTCACAGTTAGATTGGCGTAATCCCGCGATGCGTGCTGGCATCAGCCTCAGGGAAGGAACTGCGCATGTGAAGAAAGGAGAAGATTTGGAGGACGCAGGCGGTGCTGGGCTCCTTCACAGGGGGGCGTGGCTGGGCACCAGGAAGGTTAGTGCAGCCCCTTGGGCACCTTACAAGGCTCATTTACATATCGCTAAAATCATTTTTTAAACTAAATAAAAGGACACAGCCTATTTAGGACTGGTACATAGCGGACATGCTAGCGGCCATCTAGCCGTGCATGTCCGCAGCTCTATAACCTAAAACGAGGTGACAGAATCCCTTTAAGTCTGACCACAGATTTTCTATTGGATTGAGAACTGGGCTGTGACTAGTCCATTCCAACACATTTACATGTTTCCCCTTAAACCACTCACGTGTTGCTTTAGCAGAGTGTTTGTGGTTATTGTCCTGCTGGAAGGTGAACCTCCGTCCTAGCCTCAAATCACGCACAGAGTGGGACTGGTCTTGCTCAAGAATATCTCTGTATTTAGCACCATCCATCTTTCCCTCATCTCTGACCAGTTTACTAGTCCCATCCCCCCAGCATGATGCTGCCACCATGTTTCAATGTGGGGATGGTGTTCTTTTGGTGATGTCATGTGTTGGGTTTCCGCCAGACATAGCGTTTTCTTTGATGGCCGAAAAGTAAAATTTTAGTCTCCTCAGACCAGAGCACCTTCCTCCATACATTTTGGGAGTCTCCCTCATGCCTTTTTGCAAACTCCCAACGTTCCTTTTTTTTTGTTGCTGAAAAGTAATGGCTTTCTTCTGGACACTCTGCCATAAAGCCCAACTCTATGGAGCGTACGGCTTATTGTCGTCCTATGTAGAGATACTGCAGTCTCTGCTGTGGAACTCTGCAGCTCCTCCAGGGTTATCTTAGGTCTCTGTGCTGCCTCTCGGATTAATGCCCTCCTTGCCCGGTCCGTGAGTTTTGGTGGGCGGCCGTCTCTTGGCAGGTTTGCTGTTGCGCCATGTTCTTTCCATTTGGTTATGATAGATTTGATGGTTCTCCTGGGGATCATATGGATATTTTTTTATAACCTAACCCTGACTTGTACTTCTCAACAACATTGTCCCTTACTTGTTTGGAGAGTTCCTTGGTCTTCATGGCAGTGTTTGGTTAGTGATTGCTTAGGTGTTGCAGCCTCTGGGGCCTTTCAAAAAAGGTGTCTATATGTAATGACCGATCATGTGACACTTAGATTGCACACAGGTGGACATCAATTCACTAATTATGTGACTTCTGAAGGTAATTGGTTGCACCAGAGCTTTTTACGGGGTTCCTAACAAAGGGGGTGTCAGGATTCAAACCCATGACCGGCCATGTCCCAGGCGGTAGCTCTAGCCACTAGACTACCAACCCTTCTGGACTTTTCCTTCTACTGAACTCTTTGATCTATCTTGTTCCAGCCTTGCCTTGTTAATCTCTGTGATTCCTTGCACCTGCTACTTCCTCTTTATAAGCCCAGCCTCTTGCACCAGATCCCTGCTGGTTATTGTTCTTCTGGACTTGATCCTGCTGCATCTACTGCTGTTCCTCTGTTGCTACTGCTACCAACTTGACTGCTGCCGACCTCGGAATTGTCCCCGACTACTCTTCTGCTTGTCCCTACCAACTGAACTGCTTCCACCGTACCCGATCCGGATTGTCTGACCACGCTCACTGCCGCCTGCCCTGACCCACTGCCTGCCAACCGATTACGCCTCTGCCTGACTTCCTGCAACTACAACCTGCCTGCGGTCCTTGCCACTGGGCTCCCACCTCCAGCCAGCTGTCCTCTGACTCAGGTGAGCCTGTAGGATTGTAACAGAATAACCAGCCTAAAAATGGAGTCCGCGATGGCCACCCTGCGCAAACAAGTCTCCGAACTTCAGGAGTTTGGCACCTCTGCCCAAAAGGAAATGGCTCAACTTCAAGGCGCAATCCAGAGCCAACAGAGGGAAATTATTGACTTGCAGCGTCAACTACTGGACGTACGCGGCGCGGTCACAGACACCCGCATGCCTCTCCCGTCAAAGTTTAACGGCGATCGGCGCCAGTTTCGGGGGTTCCTCAACCAGTGCCGTATCTACTTTCAGATGCAGCCGGGCTCCTTTTCCTCAGACAGAAAGAAGATCCTGTTCATCATTAACCTTCTAACTGACGAGGCCCTGGCATGGGCATCCCCATATGTGGAATCCCACAGTCCCTTATTAAATAACCTAGACAACTTCACCGCAGCCATGAGCCAAGTCTTCGACGACCCTAACCGCTGCGCGACTGCCGAGGCTAGGCTGCACAGTCTACGGCAGGGAAGACGCTCTGTAGCCGAGTATACCTCCGAGTTCCGCCGCTGGGTCACGGATACCACCTGGAACCCCGCTGCTCAGAAAAGTCAATTTTGCCGCAGACTCTCAGAACTTATAAAGGATGAGCTCGCCAGGGTAGACGCCCCAGACGATCTGGATGACTTCGTCCAACTGTGCATCCGAATTGACTGGAGACTTGCGGAAAGAAGGAGAGAAAGACTCTGGTCCTTAGATAACAGGCCAGCGTACCCTTTCACTCCAACAACTCAGCCGGCTCACCAACCCTCCACCGAACCGATGCAGGTCGACACACTGCGCAAGACTCTATCGGCTGCTGAAAAGGAGAGACGACTGGCCGCAGGCCTCTGCCTTTACTGTGGCGAGCCAGGGCACTTCGCTTTTAAGTGCCCCAATAAGACTCGCCGAACCATCGCTGTCACTAAATTACGGGAATTACAACAAGTCACAATCTCACCCTTGGCCTCTGAAACCATGGACATTACAGGTACCGGGTCCCACTTCATTGTACCCATCCTTATCACCATTGGGGAACGACAGCTTCCCTGCTCTGCAATGCTTGACTCGGGGGCCGGCGGAAATTTCATGGACTTGACCTTCGCCCATGAGAACAACATACCACTGGTAACCAGGGCAGCCCCCATCGATCTGGAAACCGTCGATGGGACCCCGCTTTCTTCTGGGCCGGTTACGCACCAAACCGCTGATCTTCAACTCCTCGTCAAACCCGATCATCAGGAAACCATTCACTTCTCCCTGATCACCTCCCCTAAGTTTCCGGTGATCCTAGGCATCCCTTGGTTGTAAACCCACAACCCCTTGGTGGACTGGGACGCCCGCTGCATACGGTTTCGCTCGGACTTTTGTTCTCAGAACTGTTTACGTGAATCCGTCCCTCCTCCGCCCGAAGAACCTACCATATTCGGACTATCCACCAAGGAGCTTTTACCCCCTCAATATCGGGAGTTCTAGGATGTCTGTGACACAAGAAATGCAGACAAACTGCCCCCGCATCGGCCTTATGACTGCCCGATTGAGCTGCTACCTGGAGCCGAAATACCCTTTGGCAGTATATACTCCCTCTCCGAGCCGGAACTCAAGGCCCTGAAGGAGTACCTTGATGAAAATCTAAAAAAAGGTTTTATCCGACCTTCCACATCTCCTGCAGGGGCCCCTTTCTTCTTCGTGGAGAAAAAAGACTCTTCTCTACGCCCTTGCATAGATTATCGAAAGCTCAACGTTACTGTGAAGAACCGGTACCCTCTCCCCCTGATTTCTGAACTCCTTGAGAGACTTCGGGCGGCAAAAGTCTTCACTAAGCTCGATCTCCGAGGAGCCTACAACCTGGTTCGAATTCGCCCGGGGGACGAGTGGAAAACCGCCTTCCGAACCCGCTACGGTCACTTCGAGTATCTGGTCATGCCTTTCGGCCTCTGCAATGCCCCTGCTACCTTCCAACATTTTATCAACGACGTCCTCAGGGACATGCTTGACCAATTTGTGGTAGCATATCTGGACGATATTTTGATTTTCTCAGAAGACCCTGAACAACATCGTGGGCATGTCCGCAGGGTTCTACAGAAACTCCGTGAACAGTCTCTCTATATTAAACTGGAGAAGTGTGAATTTGAACAGACTTCCACCCAATTCCTTGGCTATATTATTTCCCCGGAGGGCTTAAGTATGGATCCCCGGAAGATCCAGGCCGTGACTGAGTGGCCCGCCCCGAAGAACGAAAAGGAGGTCTAGAGATTTATAGGTTTCGCAAACTTTTATCGGAAATTCATCAGGAACTTTTCGAAAATCATCGCCCCAATCACTCAACTAACAAAAAAGACTGTCCCCTTCATGTGGACTCCGGAGGCACAGGAGGCCTTTGCTAAACTGAAGTCCCTCTTCACCTCTGCCCCGATCCTGGCCCACCCAAACCCTGAATTACCATTTACGGTCGAGGTGGACGCCTCCGACACTGCGGTGGGCGCAATTCTGTCTCAACGTTCAGGGGAAAAGATGCTCCTACACCCTTGCGCTTTCCTCTCCCGCCAGATGTCCCCCGCTGAACGGAATTACGACATCGGGAATAAGGAACTGCTGGCAATCAAGGACGCTTTCACCGAGTGGAGACACTTGCTGGAGGGGGCCCACAATCCCATCTCTGTATACACCGACCACCGGAACCTAGAGTTTATCCGCAGCGCCAAGAGACTCACCGCCAGACAGGCCAGGTGGAGTCTGTTTTTCTCTAGATTCAATTTTATTATCTCCTATCGCCCTGGATCGAAGAACGGCAAAGCGGATGCTCTCTCAAGGATGTTCTCTGAACCCTCTCAGATCAATGAGGCTCCGGCCGGTATCCTTCCCGACATAGGAACATCCTATGAGCCACCTACTTGAGGGAACTCCTGGGTTCCCTCAAGGAAGGGTATGAGAACGATCACCTCCTCACCTACCTACCTGGAGCTGTAAACCTTACTCTCAAGGGTGGCTACTGGTTGTACCGGGATCAGCAGTTGTACGTACCAGAATCTGCACGACTTGACGTACTTAAACTCAACCACGATTCCAAACCGGCCGGCCATCTGGGTATCAGAAGGACCCAGGAGCTCCTCTCCCGTTTCTTCTGGTGGCCAACTTACAGAAAAGATACCGAGAGGTTTGTCTCCTCATGCACGACGTGTGCCCGCAACAAGACCCCCCGCTCCTCCCCCGTGGGCTTGCTATGTCCACTCCCGGTTCCCTCCCGCCCCTGGGGTTCAATCTCCATGGACTTTATTGTGGACCTTCCTCCCTCCAAGGGTATGAACACCGTTCTGGTCGTCGTCGACCGTCTCACCAAAATGGCCCACTTCATCCCCTGCAAGGGCCTACCTACCGCCAAACAGACGGCCGATCTGGTACTCCGAGAGGTTTTTAGGCTACATGGGGCCCCGGACGATGTAGTTTCGGATCGGGGAGTACAGTTCACTTCCAGGTTCTGGAGAAACTTCTGTCAAGCCCTTGGGATCAAGGTGAACCTGTCTTCTGCGTTCCACCCCCAATCCAAATGGCAGACCGAGAGAACAAATCAAATCCTCGAGCAGTATTTGCGCTGTTTTGTCACCCATCTGCAGGACGACTGGCTGGACCACCTCTCCACGGCCGAGTTCGCCTATAACAATGCGGAGCACAGTTCTACCCAATACAGCCCGTTCTACGCTAACACCGGCCTACACCCAACCTTCATCCCTCATTTGCCCATTTCCACCACAGTCCCAGCTGTGGCTGAACGTCTTGCAAATCTACAACAGGCACCGGAAAATATTCGGGACAATTTACAACGAGCCCAGAGCCGCTTCAAGCAGGCAGCGGATAAACACCGCAAACCCGCTCTGGAATTCCAGGTAGGAGACAAGGTGTGGCTCTCCACCAGAAACCTAAGCCCAAAGGTTCCCTCCCGGAAGTTGGGCCAAAAATACATGGGTCCTTTCCAGATCACGGCTCGAATCAACGAAGTCACCTTCTGACTCCATCCGAGTGCACCCGGTTTTCCACTGCTCTCTCCTGAAACCACATGTTGAGAACACTTTCCCAGGCTGCCACCCCCCTCCTCCTCCTCCGGTAAGAGTACAAGACCAGGAGGAATACATTGTGGCCAAGATCCTTGACTCCAGACTCCACCGTGGAAGGCTGCAGTATCTAGTTGGGTGGAAGGGCTATTCCCCCGAGGATAACTCCTGGGAGCCGGAGGAAAATGTCCATGCCCCCAGACTGGTAAAAGCTTTCCACCAAAGACATCCTGATAAGCCATCATCTGCGGTGCCCAGAGGTCACCTTGGAGGGGGGGGGAGTACTGTCAGGATTCGAACCCATGACCGGCCATGTCCCAGGCGGTAGCTCTAGCCACTAGACTACCAACCCTTCTGGACTTTTCCTTCTACTGAACTCTTTGATCTACCTTGTTCCAGCCTTGCCTTGTTAATCTCTGTGATTCCTTGCACCTGCTACTTCCTCTTTATAAGCCCAGCCTCTTGCACCAGATCCCTGCTGGTTATTGTTCTTCTGGACTTGATCCTGCTGCATCTACTGCTGTTCCTCTGTTGCTACTGCTACCAACTCGACTGCTGCCGACCTCGGAATTGTCCCCGACTACTCTTCTGCTTGTCCCTACCAACTGAACTGCTACCACCGTACCCGATCCGGATTGTCTGACCACGCTCACTGCCGCCTGCCCTGACCCACCGCCTGCCAACCGATTACGCCTCTGCCTGACTTCCTGCAACTACAACCTGCCTGCGGTCCTTGCCACTGGGCTCCCACCTCCAGCCAGCTGTCCTCTGACTCAAGTGAGCCTGTAGGATTGTAACAGGGGGTGAATACATACGCACAGGCCAATTTTCTGTTTTCTATTTCTAAACAATAGTTTTATTTATATATTTTTCTCATTTTACTTCACCAACTTAGACCATTGTGTTCTGATCCATCACATAAAATTCAGATGAACAAAACATTGAACTTAAGGCTGTACTATAACAAAATACGAAAAAAGTAAAGGGGGTGAATACTTTTGCAAGGCATTGTATATCTTTTCATTGATAATCTTAACTATATAATGTATAAGATATGATGCATTTAAATATCTCTTATCATATCTTTTCATCTTGTTTTACATGAAATGTGGAATATTATAGAAAAATATTCAAGTGTAAATGAAGCTGCAGTCACAAATGGAGAAAATGAATAAGAAGATGAAAAAAACGCAATTGCTTTTTAGCTGCGTTTTTAATGCGTTTTTTTACTTTTCATGCGTTTTTCACATAACTATATCCTCCATAGTTTGTTGAGCTCATATCAGTCTTTCTACATTGAGTGCAGTCAAATTTAGGGTAGTTGTAGTGTTTCAGGCATGAAATCAGTTGGAGATATATTACATCTTGTTATCTGCTTTATAAGCAAGATGTTGAGGATTCTTTGACCTATATTTTGTTTCTTTTCTTTTTATTTTATTTTTTTGTTTCGTTTCCTAAAGTGAAACTATTGGGAAGGAGCTATTTAGAGGGAGCTGTTGGAAGGAAGGGGATGGGTACTCCAATTTTTTGTGGATTGTATGGTATATTGGTAGTTTTCTTTGGGAATTTTGTAACTTTACAATTGTTGCATACTCCACATCTGAAGAATCCTTTTTGGTTATAAGCCAATTCAGTTTTTTTTCTGTTTTGGTTTTTTGTGTGTAGGGGCAACTCTGAGGCCCAGATTAGGTGCTCTTGTACAGGTCCTTCTAAAAAAATTAGCCTATTGTGATAAAGTTCATTATTTTCTGTAATGTACTGATAAACATTAGACTTTCATATATTTTAGATTCATTACACACAACTGAAGTAGTTCAAGCCTTTTATTGTTTTAATATTGATGATTTTGGCATACAGCTCATGAAAACCCAAAATTCCTATCTAAAACAATTAGCATATCCTGAAAAGGTTCTCTAAACGAGCTATTAACCTAATCATCTGAATCAACTAATTAACTCTAAACACCTGCAAAAGATTCCTGAGGCTTTTAAAAACTCCCAGCCTGGTTCATTACTCAAAACCGCAATCATGGGTAAGACTGCCGACCTGACTGCCGACCAGAAGGCCATCATTGACACCCTCAAGCAAGAGGGTAAGACACAGAAAGAAATTTCTGAACGAATAGGCTGTTCCCAGAGTGCTGTATCGAAGGCACCACAGTGGGAAGTCTGTGGGAAGGAAAAAGTGTGGCAGAAAACGCTGCACAACGAGAAGAGGTGACCGGACCCTGAGGAAGATTGTGGAGAAGGACCGATTCCAGACCTTGGGGGACCTGCGGAAGCAGTGGACTGAGTCTGGAGTAGAAACATCCAAAGCCACCGTGTACAGGCGTGTGCAGGAAATGGGCTACAGGTGCCGCATTCCCCAGGTCAAGCCACTTTTGAACTAGAAACAGCGGCAGAAGCGCCTGACCTGGGCTACAGAGAAGCAGCACTGGACTGTTGCTCAGTGGTCCAAAGTACTTTTTTCGGATGAAAACAAATTTTGCATGTCATTCGGAAATCAAGGTGCCAGAGTCTGGAGGAAGACTGGGTTGAGGGAAATGCCAAAATGCCTGAAGTCCAGTGTCAAGTACCCACAGTCAGTGATGGTCTGGGGTGCCATGTCAGCTGCTGGTGTTGGTCCACTGTGTTTTATCAAGGGCAGGGTCAATGCAGCTAGCTATCAGGAGATTTTGGAGCACTTCATGCTTCCATCTGCTGAAAAGCTTTATGGAGATGAAGATTTCATTTTTCAGCACGACCTGGCACCTGCTCACAGTGCCAAAACCACTGGTAAATGGTTTACTGACCATGGTATTACTGTGCTCAATTGGCCTGCCAACTCTCCTGACCTGAACCCTATAGAGAATCTGTGGGATATTGGGAAGAAAAAGTTGAGAGACGCAAGACCCAACACTCTGGATGAGCTTAAGGCCGCTATCGAAGCATCATGGGCCTCCATAACACCTCAGCAGTGCCACAGGCTGATTGCCTCCATGCCACGCCGCATTGAAGCAGTTATTTCTGCAAAAGGATTCCCGACCAAGTATTGAGTGCATAACTGAACATAATTATTTGAAAGTTGACTTTTTTTGTATTAAAAACACTTTTCTTTTATTGGTCGGATGAAATATGCTAATTTTATGAGATAGGAATTTGGGGTTTTCATGAGCTGTATGCCAAAATCATTAATATTAAAACAATAAAAGGCTTGAACTACTTCAGTTGGTGTGTAATGAATCTAAAATATATGAAAGTCTAATGTTTATCAGTACATTACAGAAAATAATGAACTTTATCACAATATGCAAATTTTTTGAGAAGGACCTGTATATATTATCTTTAGTATCGGCGTCAGGGTGGGACCTATAGTTTTGTCTTCTAGTAGATGGTGCCAATGATTTTTAATTACCTTTTCTATTCTCCTATAATGGCTATTAAAAGGGAGGATAATGCGTAGAGAATCATCCATATTCCTTCCACTATATACAAGAGGGTGATATACAGTATAACATCTTCTTTTATATAGTGGACCACGCTGATGATATAACCTGGGTATCTCTGGTATAATATTATATGTACAGTTGGTATAAGTTATACATCTTAATATACCAGAAGATGTATAGCTTATACCAGACCAGCTCACATATAATAATATGCAGAACATACCAAGGCCAGATAGTAACTCTTACCTGAGCTTGCTCTGGCTGAAAGCTGCTGAATCGACCTGCTGAAAGTCAGTGGCAACTGGCAAGGCTGAACGCTGGAGACTGGCTGGTCTCAGTGTGGGCTCTGGCTGGCTGAATGAGTGCTGCTCCTGGGCCTCGCTCAGGCTGGCAGAAATGTCTGGCAGAGAGGGAGAGTGTCTGGCCCCGGTTGTTACAGCGACCCCTGCAACCCCTGTATGTACGCCACTGCCACCTAGGTAGGTGACAACTGGAAAACAATATGTAACAGTTTTTTGCGACTGACTTTTGGTATGTGTTACAAATTAGATTATGATTATGTCTTATGATCGTTATGTCTAGAAAATCTATCTTTTCTTTACTTATATTTGTGGTAAAACATAAGTTCTTTTCGTTTATATTTATCTCATATATAAAATTATTAAGATCCTCTTCTGACCTAGACCAAATAAATATAATGTGATCTATATACCTTCGCCATAGTACTAGGCTCTCCCCCAGCCTTCGCCATAAAGAGGTTGGCGTAGCTGGGGGCGAACCTTGTACCCATAGCGGTCCCTTTTATTTCTAAGTAAAAATCAGAGCCATAGCAAAAGTAATTATGTGAAAATATATACTCCACACCCTCTGCTAAGAAGTCTATTTGTTCTGTATGAATATTTCCATTTTGTTGTAATCTGTTTTTTAAATCATTAATTCCTTGTATACGGTCTATTACTGTGTATAGTGAATTCACATCCATTGTTCCTAAAATCCAACTTTCTTATAAGTGTATTTTTTCTAATGTTTCTATGATATCTGTAGTATCTTTTATGTATTAAAATGTATTTGTTACTATCGGTTGAAGGATCCTGTCTACATATTGTGACAGGTTTGATTAAATAGACCCAATTCCAGAAATGATTGGTCTTCCCGGTGTATTTATCGGATTTTTGTGAATTTTTGGCAAATAATAGAAAATTGGCAATTTTTGTTCAGTATTCATGATGAATGTGTGTTCCTGTTTTATTATGCCTTGGTCAAGACCTTTTTTACAGTATTAAGCGAGTTCCTTCAGAAAATCTCAATTATGGGATTTTTCATGTAGTATTTTTTCAAACAGATTTTTGTGATTAATTTTTCTATTCCAATATAGGTGTTAAATTGTGGCATGCAACTTTTTCACATTGCGTAAAAGTGGCATAAACAAAAAGTGGCTTTAACAAATCTGACCAAGAGGCTCCATTCTGAAGGTCTAATGCTGGGGCAGCTCTGGTTATTCTCATCCCAGGCCTCGGAGTAACATAGTAAGAAAGTATATAAGGCCGGAAAAAAGACATTTGTCCATCCAGTTTGTCCTGTTATCCTGCAAGTTGATCCAGAGGAAGGCAAAAAAAAAACTGAGGTAGAAGCCAATTTCCCTTACTTAAGGGGGGGGGGGGGGAAATTCCTTCCCGACTCCAATCAGGCAATCAGAATAACTCCCTGGATCAACGACCCCTCTCTAGTAGCTATAGCCTGTAATATTATTACGCTCCAGAAATACATCCAGGCCCTGTCACGGCTGTTTAAGGGTAACGAGAGCATACACAGTAAAAAGAGCTACTGACCGGACCCAAACTAGGGAAGAGAAAGGGTGACCCCTGTCAGACCCTCAACACTCTCCCTATGCTGCTAAAGCACATGCCCGGATCCATGTGGTGGAACGAGGCATGCCCGCGTGCCTAAGACTGATGAGCCCTGTAACCCCTACAATAGTGGAAGGGGCACGGCCACCGATGCCCTGCTCAGAATATGGAGGGAACCGTGGCCACCTCAGATCCAGTCAGAAAATCACCAGGTATACAACAATGTCTGCACACTTAGCTGATGGAGCTGCAGCCGCAGAGAAGACGGAACCAAGGGCCGCTGGCAATATCCGGAGTGCTTGCAGCAACAGAACACAGGTCCAGAGAACTAATAGCTTAACAAGTGAAGATACTCAAGGCAGAGCTACAACTGAAAAGAGAAATATAATCCACGCCCTGCAATAGGAGGAGGGGTGATTTAAAGGCAGGGAAATCAAACGCAGGAGGAACAGCTGGGAGTAAAGACCTCATCACAGGGGCGGAGAGACAGAACAGTGAGAACACCTCCAAACTCTAAGTGACATCATCACAGGAGTGGAGACACAGAGCTGTGAGAACGTCTCAAAGCTCTGGTAGTGACAGTACCCCCCCCCCCCTCTACGGGTGGACTCCGGACACCCAGGACCCACCTTCCCAGGATGAGCCCTATGAAATGCCCTGATAAGGCGAGTGGCTTTAATGTCCGACATCGGAACCCACATCCTCTCCTCAGGACCATAACCCTTCCAATGAACGAGGTACTGAAGAGAACCGCGGACAATGCGAGAGTCCAAAATTCTGGAAACCTCAAACTCCAGATTGCCATCAACCAAAATCGGAGGAGGAGGCAAAGAGGAGGGTACCGTGGGCTGGACATATGGTTTTAAGAGAGATCTGTGAAATACATTATGTATCTTCCAAACCCGTGGAAGATCAAGGCGGAAGGCAACAGGATTGATGACTGACAAAATTTTATAAGGCCCAATAAATTTGGGACCCAATTTCCAGGAGGGAACCTTCAGTTTAATATTTCTTGTAGACAACCACACCAGATCACCCACATTCAGGTCCGGACCAGGCACACGTCTCTTATCAGCCACACGCTTATACTTCTCACTCATCTTTCTGAGATTACTCTGAATCTTTTGCCAAATGGTAGACAAAGACGAGGAAAATCTCTCCTCCTCAGGTAAACCAGAAAGAGCCCCTCCCGAGAATGTCCCAAACTGCGGATGGAACCCATATGCACCAAAAAATGGTGACTTATCAGAAGATTCCTGACGACGGTTGTTCAAAGCAAACTCAGCAAGAGGGAGAAATGAACACCAATCCTCCTGGTTCTCTGCCACAAAACAGCGCAAATATGTCTCCAGATTCTGATTGAGGCGCTCAGTCTGACCATTCGACTGCGGGTGAAAAGCAGAAGAGAAGGACAGCCGAACCCCCAGGCGAGAACAGAAAGCCTTCCAGAACCTGGACACAAACTGGTGCCTCTATCGGAAACAATATCAGAGGGAATGCCGTGCAATTTAACAATATGATCGACAAAAGCTTGCGCCAACGTTTTAGCATTGGGTAAACCAGGGAAAGGAACGAAATGAGCCATCTTGCTAAAACGGTCCACGACCACCAGGATCACCGACTTCCCCGAGGAATGAGGAAGATCCGTGATAAAGTCCATGGACAGGTGTGTCCAAGGACGAGAAGGTATGGGCAACGGGAGAAGGGAACCTGAAGGTCGTGAACGAGGGACCTTAGCGCGAGCGCACGTCTCACAAGCCGCCACAAAACCCTCCACAGACTTACGAAGAGCCGGCCACCAAAATCTCCGAGCAATGAGATCTACCGTGGCTCTACTCCCGGGGTGACCAGCAAGAACCGTATCATGATGTTCCTTAAAGAGTTTGTGACGTAGCTCAGGAGGCACGAACAACTTCCCGGAGGGACAACGGGTAGGTGCCTCAGACTGGGCAGCCTGGACCTCGGCCTCCAAATCGGAATATAGAGCAGAAACAACTACCCCCTCCGCCAAAATGGGACCCGGGTCCTCTGAGTTTCCTCCTCCCGGAAAGCAGCGAGAGAGAGCATCAGCCTTCACATTCTTGATCCCAGGGCGGAAGTAACAACAAAATTGAATCTGGAGAAGAACAGAGACCATCTGGCCTGTCTCGGATTCATACGCCTGGCCGACTCCAAGTACGCCAGATTCTTATGGTCGGTAAAAACAGTGATAGGGTGCCTGGTGCCTCGCCATTCCTCGAAAGCCAACTTGATGGCCAACAACTCCCTATCTCCCACATCATAGTTTCTCTCTGCTGGGGAGAGTTTTCTAGAGAAAAAGGCACAAGGTCGCCATTTGGCAGGAGAGGGGCCCTGGGACAAAACCGCACCCACACCCACCTCGGAAGCATGCACCTCAACAATAAAAGGTAAGGAAACATCGGGATGCACCAAGATGGGAGCAGACGCAAAACTCTCCTTAATCTTAGAAAAGGCTGCAAGCGCCTCCTCCGACCAAGAGGAAAAATCCGTCCCCTTTTTTGTCATGTCAGTAAGGGGTTTGACAATAGAGGAATAATTTAAAATGAACTTTCTGTAGTAGTTAGCAAAACCCAGAAAACGCATCAATGCCTTCTGATTTTCAGGAAGCTCCCACTCCAGCACAGCACGGACCTTCTCCGGATCCATGCGAAAACCAGAAGCAGAGAGGAGAAAACCCAGAAATTTAATCTCCGATACCATAAAATGACATTTCTCCAGCTTGGCATACAGTTTATTTTCCCGCAGTATCTGCAGGACCTGAAAAAGATGATCCTGATGGGTCTGAACATCAGGGGAAAAAATCAAAATATCATCAAGATACACCAATACAAATTTCCCCATTAAATGATAGAAAATACTATTAACAAAATGCTGAAAGACGGCCGGAGCATTCATCAGGCCGAAAGGCATAACGAGATTCTCGAAATGCCCGTTAGGGGTATTAAAGGCCGTTTTCCATTCATCCCCCTCTCTGACCCTGACCAGGTTGTACGCGCCTCTCAGATCCAATTTGGAAAACACTTTGGCCCCAACAATTTGGTTGAAGAGGTCCGGGATCAGAGGAAGGGGATAGGGATCGCGAATCGTGATACGGTTCAGCTCCCTAAAATCTAAGCAAGGTCTCAGAGAGCCATCTTTTTTTTTAACAAAAAAAAAACCCGCTGCAACAGGCGACTTTGAGGGACGAATATGCCCCTTCTCGAGACTCTCGGAGATATAGGTTCGCATTGCGAGTCTTTCCGGTTGTGAGAGATTGTAGAGGCGTGCCTTTGGCAGCTTGGCGCCGGGAATGAGGTTAATGGGACAGTCAAACTCCCGGTGAGGAGGTAGCTCCCGAACACCGCTCTCGGAAAACACATCAGAGAGAAATGATGGCACAGTTTTAGTAGACACCTCTGCAAAAGTCGCTGTGAGACAATTCTCTCTACAAAAGTCACTCCACTCATTTATTTGCCTTCCTTGCCAATCAATAGTGGGGTTATGTCTAGTGAGCCAGGGTAGCCCCAAAACTAGAGGAGAAGGCAATCCGTTAAGGACAAAACAAGATATCTCCTCCACATGAGTGTCACCTACAGCTAGCCGGATATTGTGAATAATGCCTTTCAGAGATCTCTGCGAGAGTGGGGCAGAGTCAATAGCAAAAACAGGTATATCCTTTTCTAATGTACAAACCTGAAAACCATGCAAGGCTACAAATTGAGTGTCAATAAGATTGACGGCCACTCCACTATTGACAAAAATCTCACAAGGAATGACTTTGCTCTCTAGCGCCACTCTGGCAGACAGGAGAAAACGGGAACTGCAGGTCAGAGGAAAAGCATCAATTCCCACATCAACTTTGCCCAAAGTAGCAGATGAAGCAGAACTTGACGATCTACCTCTTGAGGTTTTTCTCTTATTATCGCTCTTAGTACAGTTCAGGAATCTCCTAGACGGACAAACATTTGCCAAATGACCTATGCCCCCACAACAAAAACACACCATTCTCTGAGGACTAAATCCTCTTTTATCAGAGGCAAGTCGGCCTAGCTGCATGGGCTCCTCCTCAGAGGGGAGCGAGACAGGATGAGACCCCTGCATACTGAATGAGTCCGCACCATTGCCCCTAGACTGACAATGGCTGGACGGAGAGGTCTTGTTTCTTTCCCTTAGACGCCTGTCAAGGCGTACCGCTAATGACATGGCAGACTCTAAGGACGTTGGTCTCTCATGGAAAGCAAAGGCATCTTTCAAACCCTCTGAGAGACCATGACAGAACTGACTTCGGAGTGCAGCATCATTCCAGCCTAAATCAGCTGCCCATCTCCGAAATTCAGAACAATAAAGCTCCGCAGACAGTTGGTTCTGGCATAAAACACGTAAGTTTGATTCTGCCAGAGCAACACGATCCGGGTCATCATATATCTGCCCCAGGGCCACAAAAAATCTTTCCACGGATCGAAGGGAAGGATCCCCTGATGGCAGCGAAAAAGCCCAAGTCTGAGCATTACCCCTGAGCAGGGAGATGACAATCCTCACCCTCTGTTCCTCATTACCAGAGGAGTGGGGACACAAACAAAAATGGAGTTTACATGCCTCTCTGAAGCGAACAAAATTCTCACTGCCCCCGGAGAACGTTTCCGGAAGTGAGACCTTTGGCTCGCAACAGACTCCATGAGCCGGAGCAGAGCCCAATGCTTGTAGCTGAGTCACAGATTGACGGAGATCCGCTACTTCCAAAGAAAGACCCTGCATGCGGTCAACCAGGTCAGAAAGCGGATCCATGTCAACAAGGACGGTTTTGGTGGATTATAATGTCACGGCTGTTTAAGGGTAACAAGAGCATACACAGTAAAAAGAGCTACTGACCGGACCCAAACTAGGGAAGAGAAAGGGTGACCCCTGTCAGACCCTCAACACTCTCCCTATGCTGCTAAAGCACATGCCCGGATCCATGTGGTGGAACGAGGCATGCCCGCGTGCCTAAGACTGATGAGCCCTGTAACCCCTACAATAGTGGAAGGGGCACGGCCACCGATGCCCTGCTCAGAATATGGAGGGAACCGTGGCCACCTCAGATCCAGTCAGAAAATCACCAGGTACACAACAATATCTGCACACTTAGCTGATGGAGCTGCAGCCGCAGAGAAGACGGAACCAAGGGCCGCTGGCAATATCCGGAGTGCTTGCAGCAACAGAACACAGGTCCAGAGAACTAATAGCTTAACAAGTGAAGATACTCAAGGCAGAGCTACAACTGAAAAGAGAAATATAATCCACGCCCTGCAATAGGAGGAGGGGTGATTTAAAGGCAGGGAAATCAAACGCAGGAGGAACAGCTGGGAGTAAAGACCTCATCACAGGGGCGGAGAGACAGAACAGTGAGAACACCTCCAAACTCTAAGTGACATCATCACAGGGGTGGAGACACAGCTGTGAGAACGTCTCAAAGCTCTGGTAGTGACAGGCCCCTCTTGAATTCCTTTATTGTACTCACCATCACCACCTCCTCAGGCAGAGAGTTCCATAGTCTCACTGCTCTTACCGTAAAGAATCCTCTTCTATGTTTGTGTACAAACCTTCTTTCCTCCAGACGCAGAGGATGTCCCCTCGTCACAGTCACAGTCCTGGGGATAAATAGATGTTAGGAGAGATCTCTGTACTGCCCCCTGATATATTTATACATAGTTATTAGATCTCCCCTCAGTCGTCTTTTTTTTCTAAAGGGAATAACCCTATTGTTGGTAGGGGTGAGTACTGAAAATGCAAAAATTTTTAATTTCCCACTTGTGATGTCGCGTGCAGCATACCTGACTGACGTCTCAGTCACAGATGGTTACCTAATAGTGTTGGTCGAGCAACAAAGTGCTCAGGTGCTCGAGTAGAACACCTTGGGATGCTTAGCACCCAAGCACAATGATAGTCAATGGGCGAACCAGAGCCTTAAACCAGGCGCCCCCTGCTCTGAAGAGGGGAGGGTGTCTGGTTCATAGTAAATGGTCAGAAATTGATGGAAACACCACTGAAATGGTTTGGGAACAGCATGGGGAGGATGTCTGGATACATCTTGGACTCCCAGGTTGCTGCTGGGAACGATGTTGTCCGAGTAGTACACCACTTTTACAGACTGTCAATACGCAACAAACCGAAGATAAAATCGATTTTAGAGGAAAAATTTTTAGGAAACATTCTTTCCTGTATATTTACTTGTATATAAAGTGCAAGTGCTGCTAAAAATTACAAGGAAGAGGCACTCCTGATACAACCTGTATATCACATAAAGGAGGGCCTCATTCATATTGTGGTACAATTGTTCAGCGAGTGGGACTCCTACACTCATAAAGCCTATGCACTAAGGGAAAGGGCTGCCAAAAATTACAAGGAACCAGAACTCCAATACACCCTTTATTACTTAGAAAGTAGGGCATCATACACAGCCTTGAAAAATTATGATTGATGGCCTGCTGGTGACCCTCAAACATTAGGGGCGAGGGCCTGCTGTTGATCTGACCATCTAAAACATTAGGGGCGAGGGCCTGCTGCTGATCTGAGCATCTAAAACATTAGGGTTGAGGGTCTGCTGCTGAGCTGACCATCTAAAACATTAGGGTTGAGGGTCTGCTGCTGAGCTGACCATCTAAAACATTAGGGGGGAGGGTCTGCTGCTGAGCTGACTATCTAAAAAAAATTGTGGGCGAGGGTCTGCTGCAGAGCTGACCATCTAAAAAATTTTGTGGGCGAGGGCCTTCTGCCGAGCTGACCATCTAAAACTTTAGGGGTGAGGGAAGCCTAATAAGCATGTTGATATGATGGAGGAGGAGGACGAGAAAAGGGAGATTGAACCATATACCCTATTTAGTGGTGGAAGGGGTGCATGGGAATACAGTGTATTCAGTACACCATAACAGCCACATTTAGAGTGCCTTTATGTTCAGCCGCTTTCCTCTGGTGGAGTAGAGAGGACCACTAGGTTGAACACGTGGGCTAGGCATGGTATGTGTGTGAGCTTGCCGAGCTCCAAAGCAGCCACCAAGTTACGGCCTTTATCAGACACAACCATGCCTGGTTGTAGGTTGAGTGGCGAGAGCCACAGCTCAGTCTGGTCCCTTATCCTCTGCCACAGCTCTGCGGCGGTGTGCTGTTTGTTACTTAAGCAGATCAGTTTAAGCACGGCCTGTTGCCACTTCCCCACTGCAGTGCTACACTGCTTCCAGCTACTGACTGATGGCTGACTGGTGCTGCAAGATGATAATTCAGAGGTGGAAGTGGAGGAGGAGAAGGGGGGGTTGCAGCCTCTAACATAGGTGGCAGCAGAAACCCTGATGGAAGTAGGGCTCGCAATACTTGGAGTCGGTAGCACCTGTGCCATCCCAGGTGTGAGACAGTGACAGGTCTCACGCAGGTTAGAGTCAAGGAAGGGGTGGATAGTTCGGTCCACACCCCTATTCCACCACAGGTGAGACCAGCTGGAAGTAATCAGGCTGGCACAAAGCACCTCCCAGGGTGTCAGCAGGGGAGGAGTGTGCCTGTGGACAGAGGCCTGGAGGCTCTGTGTGGTCGAAGCCAGGAGGGCTGAGAGACCACTATTCCCCATGTGTGCTGAGACACTGGACTAGAGGCAGTGGACGTACTGTGCTCTGTACAGCCAGGAGGCTGTGGGACGTTGGCTGAGAAAGCCGCTTGTGTTCGCAGGGTGTGAACAAGGACTTAGGTGAGTCAGGAAACTCTGTGTTAGTTAGAGCCTAGCCGGGCAAGTGTTTATTATTTTATGTAGATGTCACATGTGTTAGGTGAAGCTGCGACTTCATGATAACCTGTATTGGTTGGAGTGTGCGCAATAAATGCAGGGTTTGGACCTGAAACCTGGTGTCCTAAAGTCGTATCTGTGAGAATGACCCCCAAATAAGAGGCGATCCCTTACACAGGGTACGACTTGCTCCCGGCCTCCACAAAGTTCACCCAGTGTGCCGTCAGGGAAATGTAGCGTCCCTAGCCAAAAGCACTTTTCCATGTGTCAGTCATTAAGTGGACCTTCCCAATAACTGCATTGGTCAGGGCACGGGTGATGTTACGGGACACATGCTGGTGTAAGGCTGGGACTGCACACCGTGAATAATATTGGCGGCTGGGGACAGAGTACCACGGGACAGCCGCCGCCATCAGGCTGCGGAAAGCCTCAGTGTCCACAAGCCTAAATGGCAACATTTCCAGGGCCAGCAATTTGGAAAGATGCTCATTTAGTGCTATGGTCTGTGGGTGGGTGGCTGGGTATTTGTGCTTTCGTTCAAGGGCCTGGGGTATAGACATCTGTACACTGCGCTGGGACACAAGTGGATGTGCGAGCTGATGGTGCTTGCGAAGCTCCACGTTCATGGCTGGAGACATCCGGGCCTGCGTCTTGGACAGGGGATTGGCGGGCACGTAACACAGGGGAAGAGAAGGCAGTGGTGTGACCTGCAGACACTGGTTGTGGACCCAGGCGTTCCGCCCACCTCTTAGGGTGCTTTGATGCCATGTGGCGGATCATGCTGATGGTGGTGAGGTTGCTAGTGTTCACTCCCCTGCTCACCTACCCCTTGGCAAGGGAGATTGTCGCAAGGGGGTGCTCCGGGGAACAGTTGCGGGCCTGTTTGGTGTGGCCCACCTTCTCCCTTTTGCCACCCCACTGCCTCTTCCAGCCTGTTGCGGTGCTACGGATCCCTCCCCCTCTGTACTGCTGTCCTCGCTCAGTTTGCCACCTTCCCAGGTTGGGTCAGTGACTTCATCGTCCAGCACCTCCTCTTCCACTTTCTCACTCTGGTCATCCTCCTGACTTGTGTCTCATCCTCATGATGAGACACTAATTGCAGTTGACTTAATGGCAACTGTGTCTCATCATCATCCACCCCGTGAAACACTAATTGCCGTTCCCCACCGTCATCTTCTTTTGACTGAGGATGCTGCAGAGTTTGGGAATCAGGGTACAAGATCTCCTCATGTCCAGGGCCGTCTTTACCAAGGGGCAAAAGGGGCAGCTGCCCTGGGCCCAGTTGCTCCTGGGGGGCCCAAGGCAGCTGCCTTGAGCCCTGCTAGCTACTGCCCCGGGTGTCAGGCTGTCGGCTACACAGGCATCATGATCGTACTGTGTTAATGATCTTAATTCTAGGACCTTAATGAGTTTTGCTCTAGGACCTTAATGACATCATTACCATGTGACCAGTAACCTAGCAATTACTGGTCACATGGCTATAAGGTCATCACAGGTCCTACAGAAGTTAACTGTGGAGCTTTTTTGTGTAAAGATTACATCAGAAAAAGGTGACAGGGGCTGTTATGTTAAAGGGGTTCTTCACTTTCATTTAACTGATGATCTATCCTCTGGATAGATCATCAGCTTCTGATCGGCGGGGGTCTGACACCCGGGACCCCCGTCGATCAGCTGTTTGAGAAGGCAGCGGCGCTCCAGCAGCGCCACGGCCTTCTCACTATTTACCGCCGGGCTGCCCGCCCACTGACGTCACGACTAGTATCAACTAGAGTGGGCGCGGCTAAGCTCTGTTCACTTGAATGGAGCTTAGCCGCGCCCACTCTAGTTGATACAAGTCGTGACGTCAGTGGGCGGGCGGCCCGGCGGTAAACAGTGAGAAGGCC
This sequence comes from Bufo gargarizans, assembly GCF_014858855.1. Lineage (NCBI taxonomy): Eukaryota > Metazoa > Chordata > Amphibia > Anura > Bufonidae > Bufo > Bufo gargarizans. The sequence goes on along the minus strand of NC_058090.1, from coordinate 42,403,120 downwards.
GTGGCGCTACTGGAGCGCCGCTGCCTTCTCAAACAGCTGATCGGCGGGGGTCCCGGGTGTCAGACCCCCGCCGATCAGAAGCTGATTATCTATCCAGAGGATAGATCATCAGTTAAATGAAAGTGAAGAACCCCTTTAATATACTGTAAACTACTGTATAGTGTGGTGGGCTGTATATTGTGTGGTGGGCTGTATATTGTGTGGTGGGCTGTATATTGTGTGGTGGGCTATATATTGTGTAATGGGCTGTATATTGTGTGGTGGGCTGTATACGGGGGGGGGGGGGTGGCCTGTATACTGTGTGGTGGTCTGTATACTGTGGGGGGCCTGTATAGTGTGGGGGGGCCTGTATAGTGGGGGGGAGTGCTATACTGCTGTACTGTATACTGTGGGGGGCTGTATACTGTATACTGTGGTGTGATGTATAGTGTGGAGTGCTATACTGCTGTACTGTATAGTGTGGGGGGCTGTATCGTGTATAGTTTGGGGTGCTGTATACAGTGAGGTGTTGTATACCGTGAGGTGCTGTATACTGTGGGCTGCTATACTGCTCTACTATATACTGTGGGGGTACTGTATAGTGTGGGGTGCTAAACTGCATACTGTGTGGTGCTGTATACTATAGGGTGCTATACTGCATACTGTGGGGTGCACTGTAACACTAGGGTGAGCCGAGCCCCGGTCTCCTTCCTGCAGAGCGGTGCCCACTTCCAGCCTGAGCCCAGCTGCCCAGAGCACTGATCCTGAGCCGCTGGAGTCTTCAGAACTGGAAGTATTTACAGTCATTCACTGCACTCTACCAGATATGTGGATTTTTTTTGTGTGTGTTGTGGTGGAGGGCGTTATTGCCTGCTAAGGTGTGGGAAGGCGGGATCCAGGGGGCCCAAGTAAATTTTTGCCCAGGGTCCAATCAATATTAAAGACGGCCCTGCTCATGTCCCTCTTCAAGTGGGCATGGCGAAAGGCCCAAATTAAGGAATGGCGATGAAAACAGCTCCTCGGAATATCCGAGTGTGGAATCACTTGTTTGCCAAGACTCTCCATGGTGGGTGGAAGGAGTATCAGGGTGAGGATTCTGTTGACCAGACTCTTGGCTACTGAGACTGGACTTTGTGGAAGACAGGGTGGTGCTCAACCGACTGGAAGCATTATCTGCTGCAATCCAACCGACCACCTGGTCGCACTGGTCTGACTTTGAGAGTGGTGTCCTGCGCCGCCCTGCAAACTGGGACATAAAACTAGGTATCGTGGATGAGTGTGCTTCTTGTGCTCTGGCAGCAGGCACAGTTTTACTGAGCCCAGTGCCACGGCCTCTGCGTGCACCATCAGCAGCACGGCCACTTCACCGTCCCTTACTGCTCGCCTTGCGCATATTAAATGGTATATATGCTTGCAAGTATGTCACACGTACAGTAGCGCAGGTTTTGTAAGTGTATGTGCAAATAAAGTACACAGACTGTCTCATTGTCACTACCAGAGCTTTGAGACGTTCTCAAAGCTCTGTGTCTCCACCCCTGTGATGATGTCACTTAGGGTTGGAGGTTTTCTCACTGTTCTGTTTCTCCGCCCCTGTGATGAGGTCTTACTCTCAGCTGTCTCTCCTGCGTTTGATTTCTCTGCCTTTAAATCACCCCTCCTCCTATTGCAGGGCGTGGATTATATTTCTCCTTTCAGTTGTAGCTCTGCCTTGAGTATCTTCACTCCTTTAGCTACTAGTTCTCTGGACCTGTGTTCTGCTGCTGCAGGCACTCCGGATATTGCCAGCGGTCCTTGGATCCGTCTTCTCTACGGCTGCAGCTCCATCAGCTAAGTGTGCAGACTTTGTTATGTACCTGGTGATTTCCTGACTGGATCTGAGGTGGCCCCGGTTCCCTCCTTATTCTGTGCAGGGCATCGGAGGCCGTGCCCCTTCCACTATTGTAGGGGTTACAGGGCTCATCAGTCTAAGGTACGCGGGCATGCCTCGTTCCACCATTTGGATGTGCTTTAGCAGCATAGGGAGAGTGTTGAGGGTCTGACAGGGGTCACCCTTTCTCTTCCCTAGTTTGGGTCCGGTCAGTAGCTCTTTTTACTGTGTATACTCGTGTTACCCTTAAACAGCCGTGACATTATAATCCACCAAAACCGTCCTTGTTGACATGGATCCGCTTTCTGACCTGGTTGACCGCATGCAGGGTCTTTCTTTGGAAGTAGCGGATCTCCGTCAATCTCTGACTCAGCTACAAGCATTGGGCTCTGCTCCGGCTCATGGAGTCTGTTGCGAGCCAAAGGTCTCACTTCCGGAAACGTTCTCCGGGGGCAGTGAGAATTTTGTTCGCTTCAGAGAGGCATGTAAACTCCATTTTTGTTGGTGTCCCCACTCCTCTGGTAATGAGGAACAGAGGGTGAGGATTGTCATCTCCCTGCTCAGAGGTAATGCTCAGACTTGGGCTTTTTCGCTGCCATCAGGGGATCCTTCCCTGCGATCCGTGGAAAGATTTTTTGTGGCCCTGGGGCAGATATATGATGACCCGGATCGTGTTGCTCTGGCAGAATCGAACTTACGTGTTCTATGCCAGAACAAACTGTCTGCGGAGCTTTATTGTTCTGAATTTCGGAGATGGGCAGCTGATTCAGGCTGGAATGATGCTGCACTCCGAAGTCAGTTCTGTCATGGTCTCTCAGAGGGTTTGAAAGATGCCTTTGCTTTCCATGAGAGACCAACATCCTTAGAGTCTGCCATGTCATTGGCGGTACGCCTTGACAGGCGTCTAAGGGAAAGAAACAAGACCTCTCCGTCCAGCCATTGTCAGTCTAGGGGCAATGGTGCGGACTCATTCAGTATGCAGGGGTCTCATCCTGTCTCGCTCCCCTCTGAGGAGGAGCCCATGCAGCTAGGCCGACTTGCCCCTGATAAAAGAGGATTTAGTCCTCAGAATATGGTGTGTTTTTGTTGTGGGGGCATAGGTCATTTGGCAAATGTTTGTCCGTCTAGGAGATTCCTGAACTGTACTAAGAGCTATAATAAGAGAAAAACCTCAAGAGGTGGATCATCAAGTTCTGCTTCATCTGCTACTTTGGGCAAAGTTGATGTGGGAATTGATGCTTTTCCTCTGACCTGCAGTTCCCGTTTTCTCCTGTCTGCCAGGGTGGCGCTAGAGAGCAAGGTCATTCCTTGTGAGATTTTTGTCGATAGTGGAGCGGCCGTCAATCTTATTGACACTCAATTTGTAGCTTTGCATGGGTTTCAGGTTTGTACATTAGAAAAGGATATACCTGTTTTTGCTATTGACTCTGCCCCACTCTCGCAGAGATCTCTGAAAGGCATTGTTCACAATATCCGGCTAGCTGTAGGTGACACTCATGTGGAGGAGATATCTTGTTTTGTCCTTAACGGATTGCCTTCTCCTCTAGTTTTGGGGCTACCCTGGCTCACTAGACATAACCCCACTATTGATTGGCAAGGAAGGCAAATAAATGAGTGGAGTGACTTTTGTAGAGAGAATTGTCTCACAGCCACTCTTGCTGAGGTGTCTACTAAAACTCTGCCATCATTTCTCTCTGATTTCTCGGATGTGTTTTCCGAGAGCGGTGTTCAGGAGCTACCTCCTCACCGGGAGTTTGACTGTCCCATTAACCTCATTCCCGGCGCCAAGCTGCCAAAGGCACGCCTCTACAATCTCTCACAACCAGAAAGAATCGCAATGCGAACCTATATCTCCGAGAGTCTCGAGAAGGGGCATATTCGTCCCTCAAAGTCGCCTGTTGCCGCGGGTTTTTTTTTTGTTAAAAAAAAAGATGGCTCTCTGAGACCTTGCTTAGATTTTAGGGAGCTGAACCGTATCACGATTCGCGATCCCTATCCCCTTCCTCTGATCCCGGACCTCTTCAACCAAATTGTTGGGGCCAAGGTGTTTTCCAAATTGGATCTGAGAGGCGCGTACAACCTGGTCAGGGTCAGAGAGGGGGATGAATGGAAAACGGCCTTTAATACCCCTAACGGGCATTTCGAGAATCTCGTTATGCCTTTCGGCCTGATGAATGCTCCGGCCGTCTTTCAGCATTTTGTTAATAGTATTTTCTATCATTTAATGGGGAAATTTGTATTGGTGTATCTTGATGATATTTTGATTTTTTCCCCTGATGTTCAGACTCATCAGGATCATCTTTTTCAGGTCCTGCAGATACTGCGGGAAAATAAACTGTATGCCAAGCTGGAGAAATGCCTTTTTATGGTATCAGAGATTCAATTTCTGGGTTTTCTCCTCTCTGCTTCTGGTTTTCGCATGGATCCGGAGAAGGTCCGTGCTGTGCTGGAGTGGGAGCTTCCCTTTCGTCCTAACCAGCAGCACAAGTGGGGTATTCGCCCCTGTGAAGCTGGTCAGGACAGGCGGAATTTTTGCTGAATAAAATTCTGCATCTCTAGTAATTAATTAATTAATTAACTCCCCCCTCCTTATATAGGCCGCCCTCACACAGGGCTAGTTGCTTTTATTTTGTCCTGTGTGTTGGTCTGACAGGCTAGACTCTATTCTGAGTCTCTCCCTCAGTAGTTGGGGGAGAAATTTGCTGAATTTCTGCTTTTATTTTGTCTTAATGTTACAATTTTCTTTTACAGGTCTCCTGCCTGGCTGGGAGCGTAAGTATGGAGACGGTCTGGCTGCAGGTAGCCGGTAAGTTCTGACAGGGTGTACTCAGTAAGCGGAGCTGTGAGCTCCCTCCCCCCTATCTCCTCTCCGCTCCGCTCCTGCGCTCCCCTCCTACCTCCTCTGTAATCTGCGGCCGGCCCTGAGATCGGTTCTCAGCTCCGGTGTATCGGACGCGAGACCGGAAGTGCGTCATTGTCACTTCCGGTTCGCAAAAAAAAAAAAAAATAAAAAATAAAAAAAAAAAAAATCGCCGCCGCGATAAAAATTAGCGCAAATTAGCGCGAATTAGCTGATGGTGCTTGTGGAGGAGGGGGGAGGAGCGAATTCGATTAAGTTGTTAATAAAACTTCGTTTTTTATAAATGGGTCCCTCAGTGGGGAGCCTGGAGATTTTTGGGGCAGGAGCTGTTGCTCCTCCTCCCCCTGGCCCTCCCCTTCCTGCTATATAAGGCCAGGCTGCTGGCAGGGTCAGTGTTGCACTCAGTTCCTGTGTGCAGCTGACCTTGACGTTTGCTGATCCAGTGCTAAGGCCGTGAGAGTACCTACTCTGATCAGAAGGTTCTAGGTTGTTCAGAATTCTTAGAGTCATGACGTCACCATCTCAAGGTAAGATTGACGTCTGCACTTGACCCCCTGGGCGCGTTGAAACCAGCTTTAATAGTGCCTACTTCTTTTCTAGGAAAAGTCACCCACAAGCAGAAGCACCTGGCTTGTTCCAGTTGTGGCACCCCGTTACCCGACAGCTACGAGTTTCATCGTTGTCCAGGCTGCCGCCCTAGGCCAGCCAATCCTGAGCCGACGGTTGTTGAAATGTTTTCCTGGATGAAGGAGTTCTTGGACACCTCCGTCGCGGAGATCAAGGGGGCGGTCTCCAACAAGAGACCCAGGCAGGCCTCGCCTGGGCCTGTTCCTATGTCAGAAGACGTGATCTCGCTTGGCGAGAATTCTTCCTCTGAGGAAGAGGAGTCGGTCTTTTCTTTTCCGGCGGAGAAGACACAAAGATTACTGCGCTCCATCAGGTCAAGGGACCAGGATGTTGAGCATGGGGAAGCTCCACACTCCACCGCTAGGGGGCCAAGGGCCTTCAAAGTGGACGAGTCGCTTAAAAAACTAATGGCGACCGAATGGAAACATCCAGAAAAGGGACCGGTCTTAACCAAGAGGTTTAAGCTGATGTTCCCCCTACAGGACGGGGACTCCCTGGATTGGGTCCCTCCGCCTAAGGTGGATATGGCGATAGCCAAGCTTTCTAAAAGAACTTTGGTACCTTCCGATGACGGGAGTAACCTGAAGGATCCCCTGGATAGACGCGCAGAATGTTCGCTTAGGCGCAACTATGCTGCGGCGTCCGCCTCTGCCTCTGTGGCCATAGCCGGTACCGAGGTGTCTGAGTTCATTCGCGCCCGTACGCTGAAGATCCAGGCAGACATAGACTCGGGAATCGCCAGAGATGACATCCTGGATCAATTCAAGACCCTTCTATTAGGCATTGATTTTTTAGCGGATGCGTCTCAGCAGCAGCTAAGGCTTGCTGCCAAGTCAATGGCTTTGTCTGCTGCCAGCAGACGGCCCTTATGGCTGAAGCCCTGGGTAGCGGACAACATGTCAAAATTTAATTTGTGCTCCCTCCCTTACGAGCCTGGCAGGTTGTTTGGCTCCGAGCTAGACCGCCTCATGGAGAGTCTAGCAGACAAGAAGGGAAAGTCACTCCCTCAGCAATCCTTTCGAGGACGTGGGAGAGGCAGAGGGGGGAGATTCCAAGGAAGAGAGAGGAACCAGAGACGTTCCGAAATTAACAGGAGAGGTAGAGGTCGCGGTCGCGGGAACCGCAGGGCTGAGCAATGACTCTCGGCAGCCCGTCACCTCCCCGTCCCCACCCCCCTCACTCCCACACGAATCTCCCTGCCTGAATCCTCCAGTAGGAGGTCGTTTATTTTTGTTCAGAAATTTTTGGGAGAAAATAATTCCAGATCCTTGGGTGCTGCAGGTCATCAGCACCGGTTACAGGATCGATTTCAGTTCCCAACCTCAAGAGAGGTTCGTCCTCACAGGACGTCTAACACCCAGCAGACAACTGATCCTGGAAGACTCTGTACTCCAGTACATTGTCAAAGGGGCCTTAGAGGAGGTTCCTCCTCAAGAGCTCGGTCAGGGAGTGTATTCTCCCATCTTTCTCGTTCCAAAGCCGTCAGGAGACTGGCGCATGATTATCGATCTGCGTTACCTAAATCGGTTTATCAGAAAGAAGCGTTTCCGGATGGAAACCATTCGCTCAGTCCTCAACATCCTGAACCCGGCAGATGTGATGGTGACGATAGAGCTGAAGGATGCTTACCTTCATGTTCCTATCTGTCCGGCCCACAGGAAATTTCTCAGAGTTGCTGTCTGCATAAAGGAGGTAGTGAAGCACTACCAGTTTGCTGTGTTGCCCTTTGGCATCTCCTCTGCTCCACACACCTTCACAAAGGTTGTGGCTCTTGTGGTCGCCCACTTAAGGCTCCTCGGCTTAGAGGTCGTCCCTTATTTAGACGACTGGCTTTTAAAAGCCGCGTCCGCAGGCATCTTACAAGCCCAGCTTCAACAAGCTCTCCACACTCTGCAGAACCTAGGGTGGCTCGTGAATTGGGACAAATCAGAGCTGGTCCCCTCTACTACAAGGCGGTTTCTGGGGTTTGTGATAGATTCACAACTAATGACCCTATATCTATCTCCTCAGAGGAGAGACAAAGTAATAAGGGCTGCAGAGTTTCTCCTACCCCCCAGGCGGGTGTCTATTCGGGTTCTAATGAGGATGATAGGCCACATGTCAGCGTCTGCAGAGGCAGTACCTTGGGCCTTGTGGCATCTTCGGCCACTACAAGAGGAAGTCTTAGCGGTTTGGAATCGCAAACCCAGAGACCTAGATCGGAACCACTCCCTGTCTGCAGAAGTCCGTTCCTCCCTCAGGTGGTGGAAGAACCTAGTGGATGGAATGCCTCTAACCCAACCTACTTGGGTGATCCTGACCACGGACGCCTCCCTTCTGGGCTGGGGAGCCCATCTGGGACGCAATACAGTTCAGAATACCTGGAAGCCTCAGGAGAGACTCCTGTCGTCCAATCTGAGGGAGCTAAGGGCGGTGAGGTTAGCCCTCAATCACTTCTCACCTCTCATTCAGGGTCAAGCCGTGAGAGTACGGACCGACAACACGACTGTGGTGGCTTATTTAAACAGACAGGGAGGTACGAGATCCCGGACCCTCCTGAGGGAGGTGGGATTGATTTTATCTTGGGCAGAGAGCAATCTATCTCATCTAGTGGCAGTTCACATCAGAGGGGATCTCAATATAGTAGCAGATCGCCTAAGTCGGGGCCTTCCGGTACCAGGAGAATGGTCCCTGAACGACAACATCTTCTCCAGGATAGTCCAACGCTGGGGGACTCCAGAGATCGATTTGATGGCAACCCGTCTGAACGCCAAAGTAAGCAAATTCTGCTCCTTGTACAAGGAGGACAATCCGGTAGCGATAGATGCTCTGTCCATAACATGGAGGTTCAGGCTGGCCTATGTATTCCCTCCAATTTCCATGATACCAAGGGTATTGATGAAGATCAAGCAAGACCAGACCTCAGTGATAGCCATCATCCCATTCTGGCCGAAGAGGTCTTGGTTCACCCAGCTCATGCAGATGAGTCAGGGCAATTATTGGAGACTTCCCCTAATACAGGACCTTGTGTATCAGGACACAGGTCCCTGTCTAGATCTGAGGAGGCTCAGTCTGACAGCCTGGAGACTGACCGGTCCCTTCTAGAAGCTAGAGGGCTTTCGGTGGAGGTCCTGAGAACAATCTCTCACTCCAGAGCGGATTCTACGAATCAGAAATATTCCCGCATATTCAAGATATTTATGCGATGGTGCACGGATAGAGAGGTAGTTTCCTCAGATCCTCCTCTCTCTGAGATTCTTCAATTCCTGCAAGATGGTCTAGACAAGGGTCTAAGCCCATCTACATTGAGAGCTCACGTCGCTGCCTTGTCAGCATGCCTTGGTAAGCCAATTTCTCAGGACCCCCTAATTAAGAGGTTCCTTAAGGGTGCTCAGAGGCTTAGGCCCAGCATCCAGAGACCAATCCCTGAGTGGGAGCTGCCAGTGGTCCTAAGGGGGTTGTGCTCCCCCCCCTTCGAGCCTTTGGAACAGGTAGACTTAAAGTACCTTTCCCTCAAGGTTACCTTTCTCTTGGCCATAACATCAGCCAAGAGGGTTGGGGAGCTCCAGGCTCTGGGGGCAGCGGAACCATACTTAAGTTTTCTGCAGGACAAGGTCCTGTTAAGATTTCTGCCTACCTTTTTACCAAAGGTTCCTTCGTTTGCGAACACCAACCAGACGATAACACTGCCGGTGTTGTCTCCTACCTCTAACTCTCCTGAGGAGGAGAGATTACTTTCCTTGGACATCCCAAGAGTCCTTAGAATTTATTTGAATAGAACGGAAGAGTTCAGGAGATCAGAAAATCTGCTGATCTCTTATTCGGGGAACAATAAAGGGCTCAAGGTTTCCAAGCCCACCTTGAGCAGATGGATTAAGGACGCTATTAAGCTGGCTTTTACGTCCCAAGACTTACCACCGCCATCTTTCTTATCTGCCCATTCTACAAGGGCAGTTTCTACATCATATGCGGAAAGGAAGCTAATCCCCTTAGAGCAAATTTGTGCGGCTGCCTCGTGGAGCACGCAAAACACCTTTATTGCCCATTACCGCCTAGAGAATAGGCGTTCTGAGGGAACAGCCTTTGGACGGTCCGTGTTAGATGCTGCTCGTCCATAGGTCAGCTCTCTAACTCCTGTGGGATTATTAGCTACTTAGTGCTAGTCCTTTGCCCTCCCAAGATTTGTGTGAGGTTCCTTGCTACTTCCCCACTTGTGCTGCTGGTTAGGACGAAAGGGAAGCGTCAATTTTGACGTAAATTTGTTTTCCCTTAGTCCTAACAGCAGCACACAAATATCCCTCCCTCTATGCTGTTATGTTTACTTGTTAAAAAAGCAACTAGCCCTGTGTGAGGGCGGCCTATATAAGGAGGGGGGAGTTAATTAATTAATTAATTACTAGAGATGCAGAATTTTATTCAGCAAAAATTCCGCCTGTCCTGACCAGCTTCACAGGGGCGAATACCCCACTTGTGCTGCTGTTAGGACTAAGGGAAAACAAATTTACGTCAAAATTGACGCTTCCTGAAAATCAGAAGGCATTGATGCGCTTTCTGGGTTTTGCTAACTACTACAGAAAGTTCATTTTGAATTATTCCTCTATTGTCAAACCCCTTACTGACATGACAAAAAAGGTGACGGATTTTTCCTCTTGGTCGGAGGAGGCGCTTGCAGCCTTTTCTAAGATTAAAGAGAGTTTTGCGTCTGCTCCCATCTTGCTGCATCCCGATGTTTCCTTACCTTTTATTGTTGAGGTGGATGCTTCCGAGGTGGGTGTGGGTGCAGTTTTGTCCCAGGGCCCCTCTCCTGCCAAATGGCGACCTTGTGCCTTTTTCTCTAGAAAACTCTCCCCGGCAGAGAGAAACTATGATGTGGGAGATAGGGAGTTGTTGGCCATCAAGTTGGCTTTCGAGGAATGGCGCCATTGGTTGGAGGGGGCCAGGCACCCTATCACCGTTTTTACCGACCATAAGAATCTGGCGTACCTGGAGTCGGCCAGGCGTATGAATCCGAGACAGGCCAGATGGTCTCTGTTCTTCTCCAGATTTAATTTTGTTGTTACTTTCCGCCCTGGGATCAAGAATGTGAAGGCTGATGCTCTCTCTCGCTGTTTTCCGGGAGGAGGAAACTCCGAGGACCCGGGTCCCATTTTGGCGGAGGGGGTAGTTGTTTCTGCTCTATATTCCGATTTGGAGGCCGAGGTCCAGGCTGCCCAGTCTGAGGCACCTGCCCGTTGTCCCTCCGGGAAGTTGTTCGTGCCTCCTGAGCTACGTCACAAACTCTTTAAGGAACATCATGATACAGTTCTTGCTGGTCACCCCGGGAGTAGAGCCAAGGTAGATCTCATTGCTCTGAGATTTTGGTGGCCGGCTCTTCGTAAGTCTGTGGAGGGTTTTGTGGCGGCTTGTGAGACGTGCGCTCGCGCTAAGGTCCCTCGTTCACGACCTTCAGGTTCCCTTCTCCCGTTACCCATACCTTCCCGTCCTTGGACACACCTGTCCATGGACTTTATCACGGATCTTCCTCGTTCCTCGGGGAAGTCGGTGATCCTGGTGGTCGCGGACCGTTTTAGCAAGATGGCTCATTTCGTTCCTTTCCCTGGTTTACCCAATGCTAAAACGTTGGCGCAAGCTTTTGTCGATCATATTGTTAAATTGCACGGCATTCCCTCTGAGATTGTTTCCGATAGAGGCACGCAGTTTGTGTCCAGGTTCTGGAAGGCTTTCTGTTCTCGCCTGGGGGTTCGGCTGTCCTTCTCTTCTGCTTTTCACCCGCAGTCGAATGGTCAGACTGAGCGCCTCAATCAGAATCTGGAGACATATTTGCGCTGTTTTGTGGCAGAGAACCAGGAGGATTGGTGTTCATTTCTCCCTCTTGCTGAGTTTGCTTTGAACAACCGTCGTCAGGAATCTTCTGATAAGTCACCATTTTTTGGTGCATATGGGTTCCATCCGCAGTTTGGGACATTCTCGGGAGGGGCTCTTTCTGGTTTACCTGAGGAGGAGAGATTTTCCTCGTCTTTGTCTACCATTTGGCAAAAGATTCAGAGTAATCTCAGAAAGATGAGTGAGAAGTATAAGCGTGTGGCTGATAAGAGACGTGTGCCTGGTCCGGACCTGAATGTGGGTGATCTGGTGTGGTTGTCTACAAGAAATATTAAACTGAAGGTTCCCTCCTGGAAATTGGGCCCCAAGTTTATTGGGCCTTATAAAATTTTGTCAGTCATCAATCCTGTTGCCTTCCGCCTTGATCTTCCACGGGTTTGGAAGATACATAATGTTTTTCACAGATCTCTCTTAAAACCATATGTCCAGCCCACGGTACCCTCCTCTTTGCCTCCTCCTCCGATTTTGGTTGATGGCAATCTGGAGTTTGAGGTTTCCAGAATTGTGGACTCTCGCATTGTCCGCGGTTCTCTTCAGTACCTCGTTCATTGGAAGGGTTATGGTCCTGAGGAGAGGATGTGGGTTCCGATGTCGGACATTAAAGCCACTCGCCTTATCAGGGCATTTCATAGGGCTCATCCTGGGAAGGTGGGTCCTGGGTGTCCGGAGTCCACCCGTAGAAGGGGGGGTACTGTCACTACCAGAGCTTTGAGACGTTCTCAAAGCTCTGTGTCTCCACCCCTGTGATGATGTCACTTAGGGTTGGAGGTTTTCTCACTGTTCTGTTTCTCCGCCCCTGTGATGAGGTCTTACTCTCAGCTGTCTCTCCTGCGTTTGTTTCTCTGCCTTTAAATCACCCCTCCTCCTATTGCAGGGCGTGGATTATATTTCTCCTTTCAGTTGTAGCTCTGCCTTGAGTATCTTCACTCCTTTAGCTACTAGTTCTCTGGACCTGTGTTCTGCTGCTGCAGGCACTCCGGATATTGCCAGCGGTCCTTGGATCCGTCTTCTCTACGGCTGCAGCTCCATCAGCTAAGTGTGCAGACTTTGTTATGTACCTGGTGATTTCCTGACTGGATCTGAGGTGGCCCCGGTTCCCTCCTTATTCTGTGCAGGGCATCGGAGGCCGTGCCCCTTCCACTATTGTAGGGGTTACAGGGCTCATCAGTCTAAGGTACGCGGGCATGCCTCGTTCCACCATTTGGATCCGGGCATGTGCTTTAGCAGCATAGGGAGAGTGTTGAGGGTCTGACAGGGGTCACCCTTTCTCTTCCCTAGTTTGGGTCCGGTCAGTAGCTCTTTTTACTGTGTATACTCGTGTTACCCTTAAACAGCCGTGACACTCATATTTTTAGGATGCGCACACGTTAAACAGGATGTATAGCGCAAGTAATGTTGCTGTCACCACTGCCTAATAAAAAATTACACTGAATGAATGTCACTGATATTTAGGATGCGCACACGTTAAGCAGGAGGTATAGCACAAGTAATAGCGCTGTCACTACCGCCTAATAAAAAAAATACGCTGAATGAATGTCACTGATATTTAGGATGCGCACACGTTAAGGCCCCATGCACACGGCCGTTGTTCACGGCCGTGTGCGGGCCGTGGAACCGCGGCCTGGATCCCTCCTGAGAGCAGGAGCGCACGGCGTCACTGGTTGCTATGACGCCGTGCGCTCCCTGCTGCCGGCACAGTACAGTAATACACTGGTATAGATCATACCAGTGTATTACTGTATTGCGGCGACAGCAGGGAGCGCACGGCGTCATAGCAACCAGTGACGCCGTGCGCTCCTGCTCTCAGGAGGGATCCAGGCCGCGGTTCCACGGCCCGCACACGGCCGTGAACAACGGCCGTGTGCATGGGGCCTAAGCAAGAGGTTTAGCGCAAGTAATATCGCTGTCACCACCGCCTTATAAAAAATTACACTGAATGAATGTCACTGATATTTACGATGCGCACACGTTAAACAGGAGGTATAGCGCAAGTAATGTCGCTGTCACCACCGCCTAATAAAAAGTTATACTGAATGAATGTCACTGATATTTAGGATGCGCACACGTTATACTGGATATGTAGCGCAGGTAATGTCGCTGTCACCAGCAGCTAATAAAAAAATACACTAAATTAATGTAACTGATATTTAGGATGGGCAAACGTTATACTGGAGATGTAGCGAAGGTAAAGTTGCTGCCACCAGCAGCAAAAAAAATTATACTGAATGTCACTGATATTTCGGATACGCAAACGTTATACAGGAGATGTAGCGCAGGTAATATAACTGTCTGCAGCGGATACCGGCTACAGAAAAGGTACACTGGATGTCATAGATATTTTTAGGCTGCGCATACGTTACACAGGAGATGTAGCGCAGATAATGTTGCTGTCACCAGCGACGAAAAAAATTACACTGAATGTCACTGATATTTCGGATGCGCTAACGTTATACTGGAGATGTAGCGCAGGTAATATCGCTGCCACCAGCAGCAAACAATTTTTGACTGAATGTCACTGATATTTCGGGTATGCAAACGTTATACAGGAGATGTAGCGCAGGTAATGTAACTGTCCGCAGCAGACACTGTCTACGGAAAAAGTACACTGGATGTCACAGATATTTTTAGGCTGCTCACACGTTAGACAGGATATGTAGCGCAGATAATGTCGCTGTCTGCAGCAGCCAAACAATTGCAAGCTATTTAGCGCAAAAAATATATATTGCTGCCACACACAATAGTCCTTAAAATGACTTTTGGGTCTATAACAAGTATAAAAACTAAAATATTGCTATTTTAATCCCTACACTATCTCTCCATTCTGCTCCCCAGCTCTTCCTGACTAATACTGAGCCAAACACGTGTCATCGGGTGCTATATAGCACCTTATGACGCGTTCCGGCCAGCAAATCACTGTAATGCCAGCAGCCAACATGGCTACGGCATTACAGTGAATAGCAGTACCCACCTGCATGTTTATTGGCTGCGTAGCAGCCAACAAATGTGCGGGTAGGAGACTCGAGCATCGAGCTCGAGCACACGCGGTATTCGGCCGAGCTTGCTTGCCTAACACTATTAGGGTCCATTCACATGTCCGTAAGTGTTTTGCGGATCTGCAAATTGCGGATCCGCAAAACACGGACACCGGCAATGTGCAGTCGGCAATTTGCGGACTGCACATTGCCGGCACTATAATAGAAAATGCCTAATCTTGTCCGCAATTGCGGACAAAAACAGGACATGTTCTATTTTTTGTTACGGACGCACGTATGCGGAAGTGCAGATCTGCGGATCCGCAAATGCGAACGCGGACAGCACATTCCAGCCCCATTGAAAATGAATAGGACCCATTTTACGGACGTGTGAATGGACTCTTACCTAAATAAATTTTGCTTGTGACTTCACGGAAGCTTTTCTGACTGACACAAATTAGTGATGTCAAATATGGTTCACCTAACTGAAAGTCACTTGTGATGTCACAGAAGCTTTTCTGATTAAAACCTACTTGTGATATCACAGAACCTTAAATGAGTTTTCTGAGATTTTAATACTGAAGACTTATCCTTCGGATAGGTCCCAGGTGTCGGACCCCTACCAATTAGATACTGATGACCTATCCAGAGGACAGGTCATCAGTATTAAAATGTCAGAAAACCCTTTTAATTTATTGATATCCACTTGTGATTTCACTACTGAAACTCACTTGTGATGTCACAAACGTTCACCTGACTGATGCTTGTGATGTCACAGAAGCTTATCTGACTGGTATAAAGTAGTGCTCTCACAGATGATTTCCTGACACTCACTTGTGATGTCACAAAGGGTTTTCTGACTGACATTCAGTTGTGATGCCACAGAAGCTTACCTGACTGAAACTCCCTTGTGATGTCACAGTTTACCTGACTAATACTTGTGTTGTCACTGATGGCTACCTAACTGAAATTTGCTTGTGATGTCACAGAAGCTTATCTGATTGACACAAAGTAGTGATGTCACAGTTGGTTCTCGGACTGTAGGTGTAATGGCAACGCCCCCGTTGCTCCTAGAGACTCATTTACATATATTAAAACTTAATTTTTCTCAGCAATGCGGGCACATATGAACATGGGATCAACACAGATGCCTTCAGCTGCCAAGCGCACATGTAACAGGTCAGCCAGTGTCATAGGGACAAATCTGCTGACAGATGCCTTTTAATTAGCTAATTGAGATGATTAAAGGGGTTGTGCCAAATTTGAACGTTATCCCTACAGACAGGCTTTTCATAGGAATCTTTGTGCAACAGCCCCAGATCAGTCAGGAGGACTGAGGCTTCCGCACACACCATCCGGCTCCCCCGGTCCTCGCTAGGGGGAGCCAGTGCACAACTGGGAGCTCGCGCTCCTGGTTTTTAACCTCATAGATGCTTTGGTTGTATTTGACCACAAATGTGTGCAATCAATGTTATCATCAATCGTATACATTAGCTATTTTAAACAGCAGACACCTGGCGGCTATAGCGCCGCTGCACTCGGGAGATACCAAAGGTGCCTCTTAGCATCTGTGAGAGCACTTTTTTTGACGTCTGAATCTGGGTAAATGCTCAGAAGCTGTAGAATATTGTATAAAATTGCCTCGTGCAAAAAGCTAACATATATGAGGCTGACAAAATGTGCAACCCGTTTCATTCCTTTCAATTCTCCTTGAGGAATATTCAACTGTTTAGTGGAGAGGACAATTTTAGGTGCATATATTGCCTTTGCCATCCACCTTGCTTGATGCAGAGTCCCTGGGATCCTGAAACTGAAGTCGTTTTTAGACCAACCCAACCTCCTAGGTACAGGAGTGAGAGTAGTAATAAAAGTGATCAATGTGTGCAACCCCTAAATATTATTCAATATTCTTGAAATTTGGCATATATATCTTTTACATCACTGAGACTTTGGTGGCCAGGACAGTGGGAGTTTAGATAGGAACGCATGCACAGTGGCTTCTGTGTCGCAGTGGTGGTGTAACCACTGCAAAAGAGCCCAGACGGCTCTCTACTATGCGGTCCATACTTATTTAATTGTTATGTGATTAAAGGCTACTTTCACACTTGCGTTCGGAGCGGATACGTCTGGTGTCTGCACAGACGGATCCGCTCCTATAATGCAAACGCTTAGATCCGTTCAGAACGGATCCGTTTGCATTACCATTAACAAAAAAAAAAAAATATATATAATTTTTTTTTTTGGTTCATGATAGTGCAAACGGATCCGTTTTGACTTTACATTGAAAGTCAATGGGGGACGGATCCGTTTGAAAATTGAGCCATACTGTGTCAACTTCAAAAGGATCCGTCCCCATTGACTTACATTGTAAGTCTGGACGGATCCGTTTGCCTCCGCACGGCCAGGCGGACACCCGAACGCTGAGCGGAGGACAAACGGTGCCAGACTGATGCATTCTGAGCGGATCCGTATCCACTCAGAATGCATTAGGGCTGGACGGATCCGTTCGGGGCCGCTTGTGAGAGCCTTCAAACGGAACTCTCAAGCGGAGCCCCGAACGCAAGTGTGAAAGTAGCCATACTTTTTACCGATTAGATAACATTTTCTGGCATGTTTTACATATTTTGCATTTACTATTGTTGGTCTTTACATGCTTAAAGGGGTTCTCGGGGTTCAGGGCTTAACCTGGATATAAGCTGTTCTTTATTCCTTGACTACACGTGAGTGGACCATCCGAGCTGTGTTTTGTGCTGGTGACCGGGCTTCGCATCACTATGCTTAGCGACAACTTCCGCCTAGCAGTGAGCCCGATGATGTCACCGGCACAGATGGGTAATCTATAGCGCTGCCCTAGGCTGTTTTTGAGGCGGGTACTATGCTACTTTCCATAGTAGCCGCCTTCAAAACAGCCTCCGGCAGTGCTATAGATTACCCGTCTGTGCCGGTGCATATTATTATAGATAACTAGTTGGTGCATTATTTAAAGGTGCTGTAGTTTATGTGTTTGCATCATTTATATATTATTGTATTGCTCCTAAAGAAGGGGATCACCCCAAAATTCGTTAAGCAGAATCTGCAATAAAGATTTTGCTAAGAAGCCCCTGTGTGACTGGCTGCCATCAATATCTGCGACTCTATAGGCGATTGAGGCTAGGGGGGATTGGTTTGTTGGGTGTCTTGAGTTTATCCCACAGATGTCCCCTTAGTGAAGTGAGTAAATACTCTGATATCTTAACATGTTTTTTTATATTTTTTTATCTATCGTTTTTTCTCTATAGATTTATTATACATTTTATCCTTTTATGTTTTACGGTTTATTTAATTGCGCACAATTAACAATCTGTAATCCACCATGTGGTGACTCCTAATTGAATGTGGTTACATTGGAATGTAAGTAACATAACCTAAACTCCTTGGTACACATTTGAGGCTGGCGCTTTAACCTTTCCTTCTTCTTCTCTCTTTTTTGGGGGACAGTCACGACCACTAGAGTTTTAACACACTCAGTAGGTTGTCCACATCCTCCATTTTCTTCCTCTTCCCCAGCAAAATTTCAGTACACGTGGGCATCTGCCCCCTTGATTGGTTTTACAGCTGCCTCCCTCCTAAACGTTTACTTATAGCGTACCACCCTTCCGCTATACCGGCTTACTCCAACACATCTACTTTCTCCTCCTTGCCTCCCATCACCATTGGCGCCTCTAGTTTTTCTTTTCTCTTTGGGAAGAACCCCTCCCAAAGGATCAGATTAACCCTCGTTCTTTTTTCTCTCTCTTATTTCATACTGCCATTGGGAAGTGCAACTTGTCCTGCAAAAAACAAGCCCCCTTACAGCTATGTGAACTGAAAATAAAAAAGTTGGTCAGAAAGAGATTAAGATGAAGATATCAGATGACGATATTTTTTCTAGTTACGGTACATACTTGTGAATGATGGTAATACAGTTGAATACTACGATCGCTCCCTACCTCTCTGTTCACCCTCATAGGTCACTAGGCCTGAAGCCTAAGAAAAGAGGGCACAGGTGGTGCAATTGCATCATTTAGACCACCTCATCTGGGATGCTGGTTAAAAGAACCCTGTGTCCAGTGCCGCATCACAGACAGCGGCATGGAACGAGAATGAGGTGAGTGATTTTTTTTCCTTTGCCACTTTAAAAGAACATTACTGGGGTAATATAGGGGGTCATTATTACTACTGGGGGGCAATATGGGGGTGTAATACTACTTGGGGAGCACTATGTTGGGCTTTATTACTATTGGGGCACTATTAGGGGCAGCAGAACTACTAGGAGCACTGTAGGGAGCATTATTACTACAGGGGCTCACTATGGGGGCTTTGTTAGTACTAGGGGACTCTATAGTGGATTTTTTTACTATTGAACACATTTTGTTGGGCTGTACTACTACTTTTGACACCATAGGAGGGCACTATGGTGGGCTTTATTAATACTAGTAGACTATGGGGAACATTATTACTATTATGGGAGAATTATTACTGCTGGGACACTATGGGGCATTATTATTGGGCACATTGTGGAGGGTACTGCTATTATAAGGGACACTATTACTAATGAGGGCACTGTGCAAGACAATTAATACTATTGGGATTGGGATTACTATTGTTACTAGGGGGAGCACCCTGGCACACTATCAGATTGGCAGAATTATTTTGGTGGGAAACTATGTGGCACTATCACTGTCAGGGGCCCATTTATTCTTGAGAGCACTGTGTAGGAATAATTACTGAAGGGGCATTATATGCGTGGGACTGTTTCTGCAGTAACTATTGGTAGGCACAGCAGACACAGTATTAGGATGGCAGAAAGATAACACTGTGGGGGTGCAATAATGGGGAGTGTTCATTGAGAATGTGGGGAGGATGATGGAAAAGTGAGGAACTTCAGATGTCTTTGTGGCAAACTCTGAGAACAGACATGACTAAACATGTGGTGCTGTATTCTCCTGTATGTTTGGAATTGCTGAATCCAATATAAAAAAAAATTGTCATCCATAATGGTTCCCAACATGCATGGTGTTATTTTACCATTAAACGTGAAGGAACTGCTGACAGAGGCTTGAAACAGAGCTTTTGACAGCGGTGTGACAGTAGTCTTTCGGTACTTTCACACTAGCGTTATTCTTTTCCGGCATTGATTTCTGTCCTAGGGGCTCAATGTATTTTATCCTAATGGATTTTGAATGGAGAGCAGATGTCTTCAGTTCAGTCTTTTTGCCTTTTTCAGGAAGGAGATAATACCGCAGCATGGTGCGGTTTTATCTCTGTCCAAAATTCCGGAAAACTTGCCGGAATGCCGGATCCGGCAATTTTTCCCATTGAAATGCATTAATGCCGGATCCGGCCCCGAGTGTTCCGGCAAAACGGATCTGTTTTTGCGGTCTGCGCATGCTCAGACTGCAAAAAAATAAAAATAAAATAAATGCCGGATCCGTTTTTCCGGATGACACCGGAGAGACATATCCGGCATTTTAATGCATTTGTCAGACGGATCAGGATCCTGATCCATCTGACAAATGCCATTAGTTTGCATACGTTTTGACGGATCCGGCAGGCAGTTGCGGCGATGGAACTGCCTGCCAGAATCCTCTGCCGCAAGTGTGAAAGTACCCTTATTTTGTTATAATTTATCACTGATCGCTTCTTTGGGAGTACTTAGTTACAACTAGGGGGTACTTGGCGTGAAAATGTTAAACAGTGCTATTGACCACCAGGGATCCTTACATTAACTCCTTTCATTTCCCAGGCCACCAGGGTTAGTGTAATTAACAGTGATGGCCAGTTCGCCATCGCCATTTGACAAATGCGGTCAGCGGGAGCAGGCAGTTCCGAGGGGCCTTCATCGGGCTGTTCTCAGGACTGCCTGCTCCCGGTGACCACATTTGTTTCAGACCGGCTCGCGGCGCAGGCACAGGTAAAGACTTACCTGTGCCTCGCCGGACTTGTGATTTAAGATGGCAGCGCACATGTGTTCGCGGGCGAACACAGCGAACTGGCCATCACTGGTAATTAACACCCTTCACCGATGCAGACCACCAAAGATGCCAACAATAACTTTCACTGCTCTTGATCTGGCGGCTATTGGATTATTTCGGTAATAGAGTATTCAATACCTGGACACGGTCTTACAGTTAGGGAAACATAGGACTAGAATTCAATACATAAATAATAATAATTGCATGATTTTCCTAACTTATGATGTAAAGTCATGATTTTATTAAAGACACGGATACGAGTATTGCTATCTTTCTTTACTGAATCAACCAATAGCAGCAAAGAAAAACATATCCATCACAAGTAACCATGGTGACAAGACCCTCCCCTATGTGACCCAGTATAATTGTCCTGGTAACCTTAGACTCTTCCTCTTTCTTTGAAGATGACACCTCTTCGGGACTGATGAACGGATAAGAACCAATCTCTAACCGAAGACGAACTGCAATGTAACCTCAATGGAACATTAACTTTCCAAACAGAAAAACGAAGCTGGAAAAACACAACTGTCGATTTCAGGCTCCCCATGATGGTGATCTTTCATCCTGAGAACACAGAAGAGAAGAAAAAGAAACAAACAGGCATACATTACTGTTAGGAGCGTGGATAAGGCACAAGAAAGCGTACAAAAAACTGCATACAAAGGACAGGCAACCTGCTGACGAATAAATAGGCAGTACAAGTTTAAATAACATGCAAGATCATAGGTAAAACGTGTAGACAAAAAAGGGGGGGGAAACAGGGAGGGGCAATACTCGCCTCCATGTCTTTAATAAAATCATGACTTTACGTCATAAGTTAGGAAAATCATGCAATTTTATTACATGACACGGAGGCTCCTATTGCGAGTTTAAAGCTGACTCACAACGGAGGAAAAGGCATGAGAAGGGGGACGAAAATAGAACTCACGAAAAGTGGACACTCGGGACCAATCAGCCAAGCGCATAATGTCTTCCAACCGCGCTCCCGCAACCGCCATAGAGGTCGCCGAAGCCCCTCTTGTGGAGTGCCCAGTAAAAACTGAAGTATCAACTCCCGCTAAGGTCATAGTCCACTAGTCTGCATAGGATGCACCCGAGTGTAGGTGGACAATCTTGAGACGCTGCAAGGCTCGGCAGTGCAAAGGGGCCGGAAAAACTGCCTGGATCGAGGAGGAGAGAAGACCTATGATGCGAGCAAGGTGACGTAGAGAGATCTGATGTAGAGAAAGAGTGTGACAGAGTTCCTTTCGTATAGCACGGATCTTGGAAGACTGAGTGTCTCCATGGTCGAGTTGATCGTGAAACCTAAGAACTCCATGGATCGGGACGGTACCAAACAAGACTTCTCAGGATTGAGAAGGAAGCCCAGGCGAGACAACAGGTCCATTGTCCAATTGAAATGTCTTAGAAGGATCGACCGGTCCTGAGCCATGAGAAGGATATCGTCCAGATAAATAATCAGACGAATCCCTCGACTGCGAAGGCAGGACACGATGGGGCGTAACAGCTTGGTGAAGCACCAAGGTGCCGAGGACAGACCGAAAGGGAGGCATGTGAACCTCCACCTCTGTGTTCCACAGGAAGAAAAGTAGATCCCTGGATGGTTCTGATATCGGTACAGTGAGATAAGCATCTTTTAGGTCCAATTTGACCATCCAATCGCCATGGAGGAGCATGTCCCTCAGGAAGTGAATGCCCTCCATTTTGAAGTGGCGATAACAAACGAAAGATTTCAGCGACCGTAGATTGATCACTGGTCGCATCTGACCACCCTTCTTGGCCACTAGAAAGATATTGCTAAGGATCCCATTGGAAGAGGTGGGAGCTCGCTCTATTGCACATTTCTCTAAGTGCCATCAATTCCCTGTGCAGAAGGCGCTGTTTTGGGCTGGGAAGAACCACGGGGTGGGGGAGTGGGATGTGGATCGGAGAACTCACGAGTTCTATGTGGAAACCGTGGACGGTGGAGAGAACCCATGGATCCGACGTGATGGTTGACCAGACATGGGAAAAATGTCGGCGGCTGCCCCCTACCCAAGCAGCTGAAGAAAACAACGGAGGAGGTAAACTTACCGAATGGATGTCTGGAAGAAGAATGTCCTCTGGCTCTTCGAGATCGCCATTAAGCGCCACGGGTGGGGAAGAAGGCCGGAGGCTGTCTGGACTCCTGGTTGTAAGCCCTGTAGGTGAAGGAGCCTCGACCCGAGCCACAGGTCTTGAAAGCTGATCGGCCGGACAGACGGCCCCTAGAGCTGCCGGCCCTGGTGGAGACCCGACCCTGAAAGACTCGTCTCATGGAAGATTGAGCCTTGTCTAGGGCGGTGAATGCACCCACAAAACGACTAAGGTCTTTTATAAAAGAATCTCCGAAAAGAAAGCCCTGGGCGTTGTTACCCGCCTCTGTTAGAGCCAAATCAGAGAGCTTGGGCTAAATTTTAAAAAGAACCGCCTTTCTTCTCTCAATAGAGAGGGAAGTGTTTACATTGCCCGCGATTCATACTGCTCGCTTAACCCAACCACGGAGCTCCTCTGGGTCCACTAACTTATTTTGGGCCCTGCCAATGAAAAAATTTTGGTCAAAGGACCTAAAATGTCCAAGAGTTTATCTTGGCAGGCCTTTAAGGACGATTCAAGACCTTTACAGGGATTCCACCCCGATTTAGATAGAAATTGGGACATCTTAGGGTCAACAATAGGGGTCTCACAGAGCTTGTTCGGGATGATGGGCCTGGGGCACTCTGCTCTAAATTTATTGCGAGCCTCCTTGCTGAGAGGCTGGCGTACTCTGGATTCCAGGTACTTAGCGACATGATCCGACGGGAGCCATTCCGCAGACCTCGGACGGTGGAGAGCATCCGGGTCAAAGAGTGGTTTTCCAGAGGGATCCAATAATGAAAGGGAGGGGGCCAAAGGAACATCCGCAGGAGTGGCAGTGGGCCCAGACGGGGAGGAAGATGGACCCATTGGGTCCGCCTCTATTATCTCTACTTCCTCTTCTGAACTATGTAAAGTTGTCGCCTGACTTCATCACACTATGTAAAGTTGTTGTCTGAGCCTCCTCCTCTGAACAGAGATCGGACTCTGATTCGGTATCATATTGCGCTCTGGCACATTTCCATTGCCTCGCCTTTTCTGCCTGGAAGGCTTAGGCTCTTTTGCACAAACGAGGCGCGCCATCTAGGGTGGAAGACTTCTCACCAGTAGTATTGTTTCTGGAGGCTGGTAGTTCAGGGGAAATCTTGCGTGATCCCAGAGACCTGGGACGATTAGGGACTTGGAGGAGGATGGATGGGCCATAAGAGATGGAATTTGAAATGGCTGTGGACATGGACCCCATAGCAGCCTGAATTGCGACAGCGACAGAGCGTTGAATCGCAAATGTCTGCACATCCTCAGGTATGGAGATTAACTCCTGGTCATGAGGGCGCTCATCTATGTCCTCAGGGACAGGTCAGATGGTGGGGAGATTGTCCTTAGACATTATGACAGGCTAGGGAAGTCTCCAAAAGCAGTGATAATGTTAGCAGTATGGAAGGGAGAGACACCCCCCAAAAAAATCGCCAGGATACCCTAATCAAACAAGGGGCTTATCTGAGTTTAGACCCTGTAACGGAGCGTGCCGACAGGAGAGGGAAGAGCCGGTGAATCTGGGAATATGGCGATCAAACTCCTGCAAGATCTCACCTGGCGCTGAGAGAAGGCGGTCGAAATCCCGCGAGAGCTCGCCCGGCGCTGTGAGATCTCGCTCCGTCGATGAAGATGAAATGGCGGCCGAAGTCGCGCGAGACTTCGGCTGTATGTAGTCGGCGCAGCAGGAAGAGAAGAAGACCGGGGAATAAGATAATAGGTAATGGACGGCACAATAAAAATATGTATATAACAAGGGGAAGCAAGTAGAAATATATGTAGGACCTAGGGGAAAAGAAGGAAAAAACCCATCCTAGTAATAACCCTACATTTACAAATGTAAGAGCTGCATGGAAACTAAATACGTGTGTGTGTATATATATATATATATATAATATACCTGTATGGAAAAAGGACAATTACAAACTAGCTCCACAGAGAAGAGAGTACTTATCTGAGTGGCAGCAGCAAAGGAAGAGTCTAAGGTGACCAGGACTATTATACTGGGTCACATAGGGGAGGGTCTTGTCACCATGGTTACTTGTAATGGATATGTTTTTCTTTGCTGCTATTGGTTGATTCAGTAAAGAAAGGGATAGCAATAGGAGCCTCCGTGTCATGTAATAAAATCACTAATTATCATTGTAATTTGTTAACAGAATACCCGTTTAACATAAGTTGCCTGATTGCTGTGTGTTCCTGTATATGTGACTGCTTTATAGCTAAATATTAGGGCGTTGTATATAAAAAAAAAATTATGTACTTCTGTATCTCCAAGTTCAAAGTTATTGGCAGGCTACAAGTGTGAAGGAAAGTTGTGCAGGAGGAGAGGAGGCCCCAAGCCGAACTTTTCCACTTTGGCCCATGAGCCTTTAGCTACACCCCAGACACTAATTTTAAAGATGACCTTTCACCTCTCTTGACATGCCTGTGTTAATAGCTTCATGCATTCCCCATGTAATAACAATTCTGGAACATCTATTCTTATGGCTCTGTGATGTACCATTCCTTTACTATTTCAACTAGAAGTTATGAATGACTTGCTGGAAGTCTGCAGTAAGGGTACAAAGGGGTGGTAACCAGTTGCGGGGGGGGGGGGGGGGGTGTACCTGCACAGACTCACTCTATCCAATCAGTGTTGCCATGTTCAGACTGTGCAGGTATACCCCCCCCCCCCCCCCCCCCCCCCAACTGGTTATCTCTCTTGCAGTGGATGTGTGGTGTGGCCTTTTATATCTACATCTAAGATATTTAAAAGTGTCTCCACAGGAAGAAGCTATGAGATAAGGGATTTTGCAACATGCGGTGTGGTGTATTTGATTACCTGCCAATGCCCTCTGAATTATGTAGGGAAGACGAAAAGAGAGCTGAGAAGGAGGATTGGTGAACACAGGAGATATTAAACATAAAAGGGACACACCCGTGGCCAACCATGTCCAGGAATTCCATGAGGGGAATCCAAATTCCCTAAGATTTCAATCTATTGAGGTTATCCCCCCTCACCATGAAAGGGTGATTGAGAAGGATATTACAGAGGGAATGCCAATGGATTTACAGACTACGGACATCTAATCCGGAGGGTTTGAATGAACAACTATCAGTTTTCTCTAGTTAGTGTCACATGATCAGTATCTTAGATACTCTGTCCTCCCTACTTCATTGTACATAACTGCTCCTTTTTTTACCTTAATTTCATCTCCATGCACCTGTCAATATAGGTCTAGGTATTGGAAATAGGTGCCATATTTTTGTTTATCGGATCAGAATAGATCCAATGTTATTTATTGTTGAACCCATTACGGGGCCACCCCTATCAGAAATGTATGACCCTGTTCCTGGATAATAATGTGGACGATATTTAATATAAAGGTGTTGATGGCCTTTGAATTTACCCCTTCCCATGTACTCCCCCCCCTCCTCCCCTCTTTCTGCCCAACAGACCCCCTCATTTGTATTGCCCCTATAATGATTTACCTCTGGTTTATATTTACTAATACAGGTGTATGCTATAATCATCTGACAAAGACACATCCTTATATTTAGGTTAGGAATGCAGTGGTGATCCACCTATGGAACGCGTATGTCCGGTATTTAATTCTATTACAGAATTCTACATCATACAGCATATCGGTA
The DNA here is from genome assembly GCF_014858855.1 of Bufo gargarizans. Taxonomy (NCBI): domain Eukaryota; kingdom Metazoa; phylum Chordata; class Amphibia; order Anura; family Bufonidae; genus Bufo; species Bufo gargarizans. Next base: position 42,377,200 of record NC_058090.1, on the reverse strand, counting down.
TGTGTACTTCCTGTCTCTGGAACGCATGACATATATCTACCAATATCATCTGGTTTAGCCTTTTAGTGGTACACTAATTGATTATACTCAGCGGGCTGTTACAGCTATTCTACCTTATACCCTATATTGGATATTAGGGCAAAATAGGGATTTATAGGTTAGGTACGAGGACAGAGAACCCCTACCTTTAAGGTATGTCCCTGGGCTGAGGTTTAGGGAGGGACATATAGGGAGTACTTAGGTTTTTATATACTTTTCTTCTTGGCCCTCTATCTGCATCCAGAAGTATCAACCTACAGAGACTCTCATCTACATCTTGAAGTATCTACCTGTAAAAAACCCTTTCTGCAATTTTCAAGCAGTAACAATGTTGGGCTATATCAACAAACCGTGAGTAATCTCAGATAAATCAATGAGTATATCGTTCTGAGATAATAAGTGTGCCATATGTGTCTGTATTTATGACTCTCGGGGTCTGGGCTTGATCTGAGCTTATTTTTAAAGGAAATAATAAAAGTTATATTTTATATTAGTGGGAAGGCGTTTCAAGTCTAGTGTTACCTCCCCTCTGTACCCTTACTGCAGACTGCTAGCAATTTATTCATAACTTCTAGTAGAAATAATAAAGGAATGATATAACATAGAGCCAGAATAGCTGTTCCAAAATTGTTATCACATGGGGAATGCATGAAACTATTAAAACAGGTATGTGTCACGGAAGGTGTACAGGAAACTAGAAGACACAAAATAAATATCCGACTCACTGGATCCAAAACTAAGGAACAAAAGGGAGAGCCCTGCATCAGACCTGGCTCTCTCCCTGACTGCTCAGCCTATGTGAAAATCCCAATGGTAGATGATCGCATATCCTCATACCTCGACTGTATAACACCTGAACACCCTATAATAGTGAGGGGACATGGCCACCGGCTCCCTACACTTGATACGGAGGGAGTCAGGGTCACCTGGGATCCGGCAAACAGAAAAACACAAATGAATGAACAAAACTTATCTGTAGAAGACTCAGAAGTAGGATCAGCATGCACACACTCCAGGAAGGAATATAAACCGCAAAGTGAAGCAGTCTGGGAAGGGATTTAAAGGGATGCAGTCAGTGCAACTACATGACAGCTGAGAGAGACTAACGAGATGAGAAAATGAAAGCAAAACAAAAGGAAGCTCAAGAAGGAGGTTCTGAAAGGCATCTGTCAGAGCTTCTCAGATGTCTGGTGGTGACAGTACCCCTACTTCTACGAGTGGACTCCGGACACTCAGAGCCTGTCACGGAAGGTGTACAGGAAACAAGACAACACAAAATGAATATACGACTCACTGGATCCAAAACTAAGGAACAAAAAGGGAGACCCCTGCATTAGACCTGGCACTCTCCCTGACTGCTCAGCCTATGCGAAAATCCCAATGGTAGATGATCGCATATCCTCATACCTCGACTGTATAACACCTGAACACCCTATAATAGTGAGGGGACACGACCACCGGCTCCCTACACTAGATACTGAGGGAGTCAGGGTCACCTGGGATCCAGCAAACAGAAAAACACAAATGAATGCAAAACACTTATCTTGTAGAAGACTGGGAAGTAGGATCAGCATGCACACACACTCCAGGAAGTAATATAAACCGCACACTGATGCACTATGGGGAGGAATTTAAAGGGATGCAATCAGTACAACTACATAACAGCTGAGAGAGGCTAACGAGATGAGGAACTGAAAGCAAAACAAAGGAAGCTGAAGGAGGAGGTTCTGAAAGGCATCTGTCAGAGCTTCTCAGATGTCTGGTAGTGACAGAGCCCACCTTCTCAGGATGGGACCTATGGAAAGCCCTGATGAGACGAGTGGCCTTAATGTCCGTCACTGGGACCCACATCCTCTCCTCAGGACCATAACCCTCCAAATGAACGAGGTACTGGAGAGAACCGCGGACAACACGAGAATCCACAATCCTAGAGACCTGAAATTCAAGATTACCATCAACCACAATCGGAGGAGGAGGCAAAGACGAGGGTACAATGGGTTGGACATAAGGTTTTAATAAGGACTTATGAAAAACATTATGGATCTTCCAAGTCTGAGGAAGATCAAGACGGTAGGCAACAGGATTGATGACTGACAAGATTTTGTAAGGCCCAATAAACTTAGGACCCAATTCCTAGGAGGGAACCTTCAATTTGATATTCTTAGTAGACAACCACACCAGATCACCAACATTCAGGTCCGGACCAGGCACACGTCTCTTATCCGCCACACGCTTATATCTCTCACTCATGCTCTTTAGATTATCCTGAATCTTTTGCCAAATAGATGACAACGAAGAGGAGAATCTGTCCTCATCAGGTAAACCAGAAGACCCCTCTCCAGAGAATGTCCCAAACTGCGGATGAAACCCATATGCACCAAAAAATGGTGACTTATCAGAGGACTCCTGACGACGGTTATTTAAAGCAAACTCAGCAAGGGACAAAAAAGAACACCAATCCTCCTGATTCTCCGCCACAAAACAGCGCAGATATGTCTCCAGATTTTGATTGACGCGCTCTGTCTGGCCATTCGACTGCGGGTGGAAAGCAGAAGAGAATGACAACCAAACCCCTAAGCGAGAACAGAAAGCCTTCCAGAATCTGGAAACAAACTGCGTGCCCCTATCAGAGACTATGTCTGAAGGAATACCATGCAATTTGACAATGTGATCAATAAATGCCTGCGCCAGCGTCTTAGCATTGGGCAAGCCAGGAAAAGGGATGAAATGCACCATTTTGCTAAAACGGTCCACCACCACCAGAATCGCAGTCTTCCCCGAGGAACGAGGCAGGTCCGTAATGAAGTCCATGGACAGATATGTCCAAGGACGGGAAGGAATGGGTAAGGGAAGGAGAGGACCTGATGGCCGTGAATGAGGGACTTTGGCACGAGCGCAGGTCTCGCAGGCTGCCACAAAACCCTCAACCGACTTACGAAGCGCCGGCCACCAGAATCTCCGAGCGATGAGATCCACTGTGGCTCTTGCCCCCGGGTGCCCAGCAAGGACAGTATCGAGGTGTTCCTTAAAAATCTTGTGTCTTAAAGCGAGAGGCACAAACAACCTCCCAGGAGGACAAAGATCAGGAGCCTCTGACTGGGCTACCTGAACCTCTGCCTCCAATTCAGGATAAAGAGCAGAGACCACCACACCTTCAGCCAAAATGGGACCCGGGTCTTCAAAATTCCCACCTCCCGGAAAACAACGTGACAGGGCATCCGCCTTCACATTCTTAACCCCAGGGCGGAACGTGACAACAAAATTAAACCTGAAAAAGAACAAAGACCATCGGGCCTGTCTCGGGTTCAGACGCTTGGCTGACTCCAAGTAGGCCAGATTCTTATGGTCAGTAAACACGGTAATAGGGTGTCTGGCTCCCTCTAGCCAATGGCGCCATTCCTCAAAAGCCAACTTGATGGCCAACAACTCCCTATCTCCCACATCGTAATTTCTCTCTGCGGAGGAGAGTTTCTTCGAGAAAAAGGCACACGGTCGCCATTTGGCAGGAGAGGGACCCTGAGACATGACCATACCCACACCCACCTCAGAAGCATCAACCTCAACTATGAAAGGTAGAGAAATATCAGGTTGTACCAAGATGGGAGCGGAAGCAAAACTCTCCTTGATATTAGAAAAGGCCTTACGCGCCTCTACCGACCAGGAGGAAAAATCTACCCCCTTTCTAGTCATATCAGTGAGTGGTTTAACAACAGAGGAATAATTCAAAATAAACTTCCTGTAATAATTGGCAAAGCCCAAAAAATGCATCAGCGCCTTCTGATTCTCAGGAAGCTCCCACTCAAGCACAGCGCGGACCTTCTCGGGGTCCATGCGAAAACCAGAAGCGGAGAGAAGAAACCCCAGAAATTGAATTTCTGGAACCGCAAACACACATTTTTCCAGTTTAGCGTACAATTTATTCTCCCGCAGGATGAGCAAGACCCGACATAAGTGTTCCTTATGAGTTTTGAAATCGGGAGAAAAAATCAAAATGTCATCTAGATACACTAGTACAAATTTCCCCATTAAATGATAAAAAATGCTGTTCACAAAATGCTGAAAGACGGCTGGAGCATTCATCAAACCAAAAGGCATAACCAAATTCTCAAAATGGCCCTCAGGGGTATTGAAGGCCGTCTTCCATTCGTCTCCTTCTCTGACCCTGACCAGGTTGTATGCCCCTCTTAGATCCAACTTGGAAAAAACTTTAGCCCCAACAATCTGGTTAAACACGTCCGGGATCAGAGGAAGCGGATAAGGGTCACGAATTGTGATACTGTTCAGCTCCCTGAAATCCAGACATGGTCTTAAAGAACCATCTTTTTTCTTAACAAAGAAAAAACCAGCGGCAACAGGTGACTTCGAGGGTCGTATGTGTCCCTTTCTCAGACTCTCAGAGATATAAGCACGCATAGCGACCCTTTCAGGTTGGGAGAGATTGTATAAACGAGATTTAGGCAGCTTGGCGCCTGGGGTGAGATTAATAGGGCAATCGTACTCCCTGTGTGGGGGCAAGTCCTGAACACCACTCTCAGAGAAGACATCCGAAAATTCAGAGAGAAAAGATGGTACAGTCTTAGTAGAAACCTCAGAAACAGATGTCGTGAGGCAATTCTCTCTGCAAAAGTCACTCCAACCATTTATTTGCCTCGCTTGCCAATCAATGGTGGGGTTATGCCTAGTGAGCCAGGGTAACCCCAACACTAGAGGAGTAGGCAACCCGCTTAGGACGAAACATGACACATCCTCAACATGAGTATCACACACAATCAAACGGATATGGTGAACTATGCCCTTTAGCGATTTCTGAGAAAGTGGAACGGAATCAATAGCAAAAACAGGTATATCCTTTTCCAAAGTGCATACCTGGAAACCATGAGTTATAGAAAATTGACTATCAATGAGATTGACAGCTGCTCCACTATCTACAAAAATCTCACAAAAAATGTTCTTGCTCTCTAGCGCCACCCTGGCAGGTAGGACAAAACGGGAACTACAAGCAAACGGAAAACCTTCAATTTCCGCATCAACCTTGCCAATAGTAACAGATGGAATGTTTTTAGAGGATTTTTTTTCTTTTTGTTTCTTTATTACTCTCAAAAAACTGCCTGAAAAAATTTATCTCCTAGAGGGACAAACATTTGCCAAATGATTTATACCTCCACAACAGAAACAAACCTTCCCATGAGAGCTGAATCCTCTATTGTCAGAGGCAAGCAAACGCAGCTGCATGGGCCCCTGCTCAGAAGGGATTGAGAGCGACTGAGACCCCTGTGCACTGAATGAGACCGCCGCACTGTCCTTGGACTGAGTATGACAGGAAGGAGTGATCTCTCCTCTCTCTCTAAGACGCCTGTTAATACGAACGGCCCGAGACATGGCAGAGTCCAAGGAGGTAGGTCTCTCATGAAAGGCAAATGCATCTTTCAATCCCTCTGAAAGACCATGGCAAAATTGACTTCGGAGTGCAGCATCATTCCAACCAGTATCAGCTGCCCATCTCCGAAATTCTGAGCAGTATATCTCTGCGGATTGTTTACCCTGGCATAAAAGACGTAGTCTAGACTCAGCCAGAGCAATACAATCTGGATCATCATATATCTGACCCAGGGCTAAAAAGAATTCATCCACTGAACGGAGGGGCCGTGCCCCCACCGGCAGCGAAAAGGCCCAGGACTGAGCGTTATCCTTGAGCAGCGAGATAATGATCCCTACCCTCCGCTCCTCATCACCAGAGGAATGGGGTAGTAGGCAAAAATGGAGTTTGCAAGCCTCTCTAAAACTAACAAAATTCTCACTACCCCCGGAGAACGTATCCGGGAGCGAGATCTTAGGCTCAGAACAAACTCCATGAACGCAAGCTGATACTGAGAAAGAGTCTTACGGAGATCTGCTACCTCCAATGAAAGACCCTGCATGCGTTCAGTCAAAAGTGAAACCGGATCCATGCTTGAGACGGTTTTGGCGGTTTATAATGTCACAGAAGGTGTACAGGAAACTAGAAGACAGAAAATGAATATCCAACTCAATGGATCCAAAACTAAGGAACAAAAGGGAGAGCCCTGCATCAGACCTGGGTCTCTCCCTGACTGCTCAGCCTATGCGAAAATCCCAATGGTAGATGATCGCATATCCTCATACCTCGACTGTATAACACCTGAACACCCTATAATAGTGAGGGGACATGGCCACCGGCTCCCTACACTTGATACGGAGGGAGTCAGGGTCACCTGGGATCCAGCAAACAGAAAAACACAAATGAATGAACAAAACTTATCTGTAGAAGACTCAGAAGTAGGATCAGCATGCACACACTCTAGGAAGGAATATAAACCGCAAAGTGAAGCAGTCCGGGAAGGGATTTAAAGGGATGCAATCAGTGCAACTACATGACAGCTGAGAGAGACTAACGAGATGAGAAAATGAAAGCAAAACAAAAGGAAGCTCAAGGAGGAGGTTCTGAAAGGCATCTGTCAGAGCTTCTCAGATGTCTGGTGGTGACAGTATGTCAGGAGTGGGGAAAGGTCCTCTTTAATGCCAAACAGATATGTTGGTATTACAGTAAAGGATCTTTTTACCATTCACACAGGGAGATCCCTGAGATAAACATCCTTTTACAAGTTTTCCTACAAGTTAGGTAATATACTTGATAGCAAACTCAGAAACAAAAGCCCCTTAATATTGTCTTCATTAATGAAGACTATACCCGATACCTCACAATGTGTAATAATGCTAGTTGAACACAGGACTGTAGAACTGGACTTTACCTATAGCAGTCACCAGTGGCGTAGCGTGGGTTGCCAGCACCCGGGGCGAGCCATTTATTGCGCCCCCCCTCCCAACCTGTGGACACGCCCCTTTTACAGATAATGTAGTAGACCTATGTAACACCACAGATAACATGGTGGTAACTCTCTAAGTACAGATGATGTAGTAGATGGGTATAAGGCCCCAGAATTCAGAACACACACACAGTGTGACCTGAAGTCTGGGGCCAGGATGCGGCAGGGTGGGCCAAATTCTCAATCCACCCCCCCAACCCTACCGTGAAACAAATATGTGTTTGGACATTACATACATCACTACAAAATATACAGGAGAATACAGCACCACATACCTCATCCATCCAGTGACGTCTCCTGTGATGTAGACTTTCCTCAGCGTCTTCATTCGGAGATAAGACCGCCATGACACCTTCTTTCAGCCGCGTCTCATCTCTGCAGAGTTTTATTATTATTAGTTATTTTTATATATAATGGCCCCCTCTGTATAATATATAATGGCCCCTCTGTAATATTAGGATATATAATGGGCCATTATATATCCTAATAATACGGAGGGGGCCATTATATATTATAATAATACAGGGGGGGTCATTATATATAGTAATTATACAGAGGGGCCATTTTATATATAATAATAATACAGAGGAGGCCATTATATATCCTAATATTACAGAGGGGTCATTATATATAATAATTATACAGAGGGGCCATTTTATATATAATAATAATACAGAGGGGGCCATTATATATCCTAATATTACAGAGGGGTCACTATATATAATATACAAGGGGGGCATTATATATTATAGTTATACAGAGGGACCATAATATATAATAATTATACAAGGGGGCCATAATATATTCTACAGGGGGCCATTATATATTATAGTTATACAGAGGGGCCATAATAAATGATAATTATACAAAGGTGCATTATATATTATACAGAGGGGCCATTATATATTATACATAGGGGCCATTATATATTATACATAGGGGCCATTATATATTATAATTATACAGAGAGGCTATTGATAATGGGCCCTCTGTATAATTCTAATATACTGTATAATGGCCCCCCTGTATAATTATAATATATAATGGCCCCCCTGTATAATTATTATATATAATGGCCCCTCTGTATAATATATAACGGCCCCTTGTATAATTATTATATATTATGGCCCCACAGTATAACTATAAATTATAGTTATACAGTGGGGCCATAATATTTACGGTAATAATTATACAGGGGGGCCATTATATATTAGAATTATACAGAGGGCCCATTATTAATAGCCTCTGTATAATTATAATATATAATGGCCCCTATGTATAATTAATGATGGCCCCCTTATATAATTATTATATATTATGGCCCCAATGTATACCTAGAAGCTGCCACATCAGAACCATGAATGCCAGACTGCCACACCACCTATTTGGCCTGGCAGAGATCTGGCACTTCACTCATTGATTTATTACCATTATTATTGCATGCTGCTCAGTCTGGCTAAGGCTACTTTCACACTAGCGCTTGATGGGATCCGTTCTGAACGGATCCGATCATATTAATGCAGACGGAGGCTCCGTTCAGTACGGATCCGTCTGCATTAATAACTTAGAAAAATTTCGCAAGTGCGCAAGTAGCCTGCGCGGATCCGTTCAGACTTTCAATGTAAAGTCAATGGGGGACGGATCCGCTTGAAGATTGAGCCATATTGTGGCATCTTCAAACGGATCCGTCCCCATTGACTTACATTGTAAGTCTGGACGGATCCGCACGCCTCCGCACGGCCAGGCGGACACCCGAACGCTGCAAGCAGCGTTCAGCTGTCCGCCTGTCCGTGCGGAGCGGAGGCTGAACGCCGCCAGACTGATGCAGTCTGAGCGGATCCGCTCCATTCAGACTGCATCAGGGCTGGACGGCTGCGTTCGGGTCCGCTCGTGAGCCCCTTCAAACGGAGCTCACGAGCGGACCGACGAACGCTAGTGTGAAAGTAGCCTTACATGGCCACCCAACTTAATCACTACACGTCACTACTAGTGCCACTAACTCCCTTTCTACCTCTGCTCTGTAGTAGTCTCAGTCTGGACTGGACTCCACTCTGTCACTCTGGACTCTTCTAGGGCGGCTCAGGGCTCACTCATCAGACTCAACAGTTCTTTGTCTTCTTGACTGGAGTCTGGAGTGACTGTGTGTGACACAGTGCCCACTGCTGCTAGTCACACTGCTGCTGTGAGTGACTCTGACTGCCGCGGCGCCGCCTCCTGCTCCTGCCTCCTGGCAATCTTCTGCTGGCTCTGGCTCCCGCGCTCCGCACTGTGTTTCCCGCCTGGAAAGTGGGCGGAGCCGGAGGGAGCCAGGCCAGCGGCCAGCCTAATGACATCACCCACTAGCACTAGGAGAAGGAGGCGGCGAGGAGAAGGAGGCGGCGAGGAGAAGGAGGCGGTGCCAGCTGCCAATCATGTATGTAATGACTCTAGCTGCTAGTGTAAGTAGTGCGCCCGCCGCGACCGCACAAATCATGAATGAATCATGATCTGCATCAGGGCGGCAGGGCCGGGCGGGCGCGCACTAAACAGCTGAGCTCTCTGGCCGGCCGTTGCGCCGCATGCCACAACGGCGCAACGCAACCTGAAAAAAAACTTAAAACTTACATTATAAAATCTTTCAGCCGGCGCCGGAGCGCCCCCCTGCAGTTTGGCGCCCGGGGCAACGGCCCCCCTGGCCCCCCCCACGCTACGCCCCTGGCAGTCACCTTTCAGGTAACCCCAGAAATTACAGTAGGACCAAACTGGACAGTTGTAAGAATAACATTATGAGGCACATAACAACACTGGCATGCAACAAATATACCAATAGGTGACAGGAACCGAACGATGATGACACATGGTTGACAGTACAAAGAGATGAAAGAGATACTAGTCAGGCAATAGAGCAGATGGAAGATAGTGATAGTATACAGACAGAACGGATGAATGACTGTGAACAGAAATATGACACTGACAGTAACTGACCCTATTCTCTAATACTACCCCAGAGAGACAACAAGAAGGATCTAGGTACAGATACAATCAGAAATCAAACCTTGTAAATTGAAAAATAGCAAATTCCACAGAAAAACAACAAACTTGAATGCTAACAGAAATTAACGCCCTAGGTCGGGGTCCTAGGGGTACTAAGCTACACAGATACTATACAAATCAAGGCTAGAAATGGTAAGGATTCTGGATACAAATGCGAAGAAATCACGTTATACTCGGCAACTAAAGGGGAGAAAGTATAAACGTTTAAAGGAATGCTCGCCAATTAAAAAAATCCTCCGTAAATTAACCAGGCTAAGCAAGGAATCATCTGTCCAGAGCTCAGTTGCAAGGCATTTGCATAGGATCTGCCTCTAACAATGCTGGTTAACAGGAGACTGCAAAGCAATAGATACATTTTTAATTGCTTAGACTAAAAATTATACTCAGAAAACCCCTTGTTCAATTCATGTGCCCTTATTGACTATGGGGAACCTACACACAAGGGTGCTGGATGAGGAAATTTAATTATGTTGTTTAAATGTAGGCAAGGCCCTAGGTCCTGATGATCTAACTAGATCTTAATGTAAAATAGTTCTTCCTTTCCTATTTCCACACATCAGGCCATTCTGTAGTGCCATGCTCCATGGTAATCAGATGCCTCCTGAATTTTATATGGTACACATTACTATTATCCCAAAAAATCAAAGCCTGATTCCCTCTCCTCTAAATACTACTACCCCATCTCTCATTTAAACCTTGACCTAAAAATGTTATCTCCATACTAGCTCAACATATTAATAATTTCTTACCTGTTCTGATGCTCAAGGATCAGATCGCTTTATCCTTACTCACCAAGCTCCTGACAGCATCATACGTAATGAACATTATCTCTACTATTGCCGTTTCTGTTTTCAATCTTGCATAAAATTGCCCCCCCCCTCTAATCACTACCCTGAACCCCTCTATCACAAACTACAGCTTTCTTGAAACAACCATCCACGCACCCATCTCCTATTCTCATTGCCAGAAACAAGCACCGGGAATACCACCTTTATGCCATGTTTTGCCCATACCATTAAACTACTGATGGTGGCAGTTACGAGTTCACCTTAACTTTAATGGCTTTGTACGTGTCCCTGCCGAACTAAAAGCAAATCTATCATATTCAACGTGTTATGTGGTCTGCCACAAGAGTGTTCAAGAGCAGATGAAGCTAAGCCGATTTATATATAATCTGTAGAAATAGATTTATTACTCTAAGGGCTCTTTCACACTTGCGTTGTCCGGATCCGTCGTGTACTCCATTTGCCGGAAGTGCCCGCCGGATCCGTAACACCGCAAGTGAACTGAAAGCATTTGAAGACTGATCCGTCTTCAAAATGCGTTCAGTGTTACTATGGCAGCCAGGACGCTATTAAAGTCCTGGTTGCCATAGTAGTAGTGGGGAGCAGTATACTTACCGTCCGTGCAGCTCCCGGGGGGCTCCAGAATGACGTCAGAGCGCCCCATGCGCATGGATGACGTGATCCATGCGATCACGTCATCCATGCGCGTGGGGCGCCCTGACGTCACTCTGAAGCGCCCCGGGAGCCGCACGGACGGTAAGTATACTGCTCCCCACTACACTTTACCATGGCAAACGGGACTTTAGCGTCCTGGCAGCCATGGTAACCATTCAGAAAAAGCTAAATGTCGGATCCGGTAATGCGCCGAAACGACGTTTAGCTTAAGGCCGGATCCGGATCAATGCCTTTCAATGGGCATTAATTCCGGATCCGGCCTTGCGGCAAGTGTTCAGGATTTTTGGCCGGAGCAAAAAGTGCAGCATGCTGCTGTATTTTCTCCGGCCAAAAAACATTCCGGTCCTGAACTGAAGACATCCTGATGCATCCTGAACGGATTTCTCTCCATTCAGAATGCATGGGGATAATCCTGATCAGGATTCTTCTGGCATAGAGCCCCGACGACGGAACTCTATGCCGGAACAGAACAACGCAAGTGTGAAAGAGCCCTAAATCCCTGCTCATTCTGAGTTTAAGTCCAGTAGGCACTCCAAGCCATATGCCTAATGTCAATCACTGATTACGACTGCCCACTGGACTCCTAAACCCAGAACGAAGTAGGGATTTAGATCAATAAATGTAGGAATCCTTTCCTAACAAAACTCAATCCCATAAATATCAATCTACTCTGTTCCTCCTGCTCCATATCTCCAGAAAACTTGAGGAGGACAGAAAATGGCAGCTATTGATGGCTACCACAGAGGGACAGCTTTAGGGGCAATATATTATGCTTCACTATGGTATTTTGCGCTATAGTATTGCTGACCCTGCCTGCTTGTCCTATCTTCTGTCAATTCGGACCCCCCTACACAATGGGGCCATTTTTTTTCCAGGGCCACTTTAAGTTCCCAGTGTGCCCCTGAGTTCTGCGCTACTGGTTGTCCTGGGGGTTTCTTCTAAGAGATGTTGTTAGTATTTGGTAAAGGCAACTGCTATAGATGAAGTCCAGTTCTGCTGTCTTGTCAACAATAGGCGTTGTTACATGATACCCAGCCCACACCAGAAGCCATATCATACCTGGCACTAATCCTGTGCAGAATTTGGCTAACCAGATTCAGACTTTGAGTTCTTTGATGCAACATGCCCTTACTCAGTAACTCAGGAAGAACTCATTGGCAATTTGCAGGGTGTGACACTGCTCGTACAGGTTTCCCTGAACCTTGTATAAATTTACCAAACTGTTGTTTTTTTTGTGATTGTACTCAGTTTAAGAATTTTGGTGAGTTGTAATTAATAACTTTCATCAAAACTTGTAAACTGTATTTTCCTTGAGATAGGTACTTTGATCCTCAGAATTTTCTGCAGATTTTAGGCTGTGGGTTACAGCTAGTAGTCTGCATTGTTTGGGCTTCCTTGATTAGGTTACCATTTCCCCCCTTGGTAAAGGTCCCTTTATATGGGACAATTTACCAGGCGATTTTATGAGAAGGAACTGTTCTTTCCCGGAAGGTGCCTGCTTGTCAGAGACAGGAAGATCATATTACTAGATGAACGAATGTTTCTCTCGTTCATCGGGTAATTGGTGGCACCTTTTCACCTTTTTATTCTCGCTAATAAGCATTTCTATGAACGCTGGTTAGCAATTATCTGATGGATTCTCGATCTGTTTAAAGGGGCCTTAACGCTTTGAACAGCCTAATTTCTTTGGTCATTAAAGGGGTTGTCTTGTCATGGACATTCCAGCAACAGGTGGCAGGAGATTGGTGAGACTGGCAACACGTGGTTTGATCTCACAGGTTTTCCTTGTGGATCAATAGGCGTCTGTGTTGTTCCTGGTATTGGCCACACCCCTTGCCTCAGGTGTTGCTTATGTGGTCGTTTAGCCTTCCTTATTTATTGTTGCTTCTCCCACAATGCTGTGCGGTTTATAGCTTCAGTCTCAGTTGTGGATAGCTGGTGTGTGGATCTCGGCGGAGTTCCTGGTGCTTCCATTGCTCCTTTGAAGTTAAGTATTTCCTTTACCTTTTGTATTTTGTTTGGGTTCTGTGTGTTGCATTTCCCTATTGTTTGTATTAGGCCTGAAGGAAACTCTTGTTCGTCCTTCCTTTTGGAGGAACAGGTAGTCTCGTCCCTGCTATTAGTACCAGGGTCCTATAGGGCAAGATAGGACTCTAGGTATTCCTGTGTATGACCACACCTAGCTCTGAGGTCTGTTCATACTGGTAGTCAAGTCAGGATTTAATTTAGGGTTTTACTAGGAGGTGTCCATCTTCCTTCCCTAGTTCTCAGGCCTGATTCCCTGTTCCCCCCTTCCCTCCTATGCTCGGTGTGGTGTTTCCTCCCACACCGAAGCGGGACATGTCTCACTTCAGCAAATGTCATTTATAAGGTAGAGGAAGTTAATACAAGGCACTTACTAATGTATTGTGATTGTCCATATTGCTTCCTTTGCTGGCTTGATTCATTTGGCTAGCTTGATTCCCTCGTTTCAAGAGATTACAACCACCCTGCAATCCAGCAGCAGTGGCCGTGCTTGTTCACTAAAGGAAAAATCACTGGCCTCTCTGGTGGCTGAGACCACGGGAGTACGCATAGGCTGGTGCTTTTTGCTATGGTGTGCAAGCACGTTTTCTGCTTTAATACTGACAGGCGTATCAGAAAGAGGGAGGCATAGCCTATCCTAGTGTGAGTGAGGTTGAACCCATGTAAATGGGTGCCCTGAGACTCCACAAAAGAGGACAGGAGGAGGCTCTTAGGTCTTTGTTTGCAATATGGTAATAAGTGGCACTTTGCCTAGAAGTGTACCCTTCTATAACAGTGAATAAGCGCTATGTAAACAGTGGAGCACAGCAAATTAGACTGTTTCTGCAACTCCTGAGTTATGGAAACAGTGTGGTTTGCTGTGCTATGCTTTTTTTTGCATAGCTCCCATTCATTGCAATGGGAGTTACAGAAACAGTGGACCTCTATGCAGACTGTGGCCGCCTCTGCCTATAGTTGTCTCACGTGTGCTGCCTCCAGCTCTTCAAGGACCAGTGTGTGCGTATATAGCATTTACCATATAGCTAGTACTCTGCCTGCTCTGACCTCGGCCTGTCCCTGACTACAGTTCTGCATGACCCATCAGTGCTCTTATACCAGTGTCTCTGACCCCCGTGGGCCAGTTGTCAATCATTCAGAGACCACTCCAGGAGGTAGCAGCCTAGTGGGTCCCCTGCAGTGAAGTCAAGATTTCTGTACAGGGATTAAAGGGTTAAAACCAGGGGACTGCCAGGATAATGTCAAATTGGTTCCATACCAACTGCCATAACAATTGTTTCTATGCAAATTCTTTATGCCTGATTCTGGTTTACTTCATTAGCCTGATTCATTTAGGGAGGAGTTTTTGATTGACATTTTATGAAAATTTTTGGTAAACACCCTTGCATCGGTCAAGACACCCTGTTCTACTGAAAGCCAGATAGGGGAAGGGGGGCATGTTTCTATCAAATTTTTTGCTTTGTTTCAAAGCTGCTGAAAAACCCCAAATCCTTCCTGTGGATGCCCCTTTGGAACTCCCAGCTGGGGTTCACTCGAATTAAGTCTAATAGCCCTTAACACCTTAGGAGGACAAACAAGGGCTATTGGCCCTCTACCTGAGCACTAATGAAAGAACTGGAAATACATGCTACGCTGCCTAGATATTTGGAAATCTCTCCATTTCTGGTTTTAACTTTAATAACTTTTATGTTCAGAAAAAAAAAAAAAAAAAAATTTTTTTTTTACCAGTACTATTTAAATTAATGTAATTCAATGTAATGTATGGACATCCTAGATCAGTGTCAAACTTATGGCCCTCCAGCTGTTGCAAAACTACAATTCCCAGCATTCCCATTGTCTGAGCATGATGGAAGTTGAGACATGAGTTTGCGATATATGTCCTAGATCAGGGATGCCCAACCTGCAGCCGCCCAGATGTTGCAAAACTACAAGTCCCAGCATGCCTGGACAGCCTACAGCTATTAGGGCATGCTGGGAGTTGTAGTTTTGCAACAGCTGGAGAGCCGCAGGTTGAGCATCCCTGTCCTAGCTAATCAACAGATGAAGCGACTCCTATGATTTTGTGGTATTGATTTTGTGCCTCATGAATCAATTTTGCAGTGTGTGGAACACAGGACCACAGTTGCATTGATCTTCAGTCTACAGCCATAAAGATGATTTCACACACTGCAAATTTATTGCAGACATTGCAGATCCACAAAACACAGACACCGACCGTGTGCATTCTGCATTTTGCAGAACGGCCGGTCCCTAATAGAACATTCCTAGACTTGTCCGTAATGCGGTCAATAATAGGACATGTTCTATCTTTTGGGGAATGGCCATGCGGACATACAGAAACGGAATACACACAGAGTCTTTTCCATATACCGCAAGTAAAATGGAGCGATCACAGTGCATGTGTGCATGAGCCCTAAGGCTAGTTTCACACTAAGGCCTCTTTTACACGGGCGTCATGTTTTTTGCCCGGATAAGATGCGGGTGTGTTGCGGGAAAATGCGCGATTTTTCCGCGCGAGTGCAAAACATTGTAATGCGTTTTGCACGTGCGTGAGAAAAATCGGCATGTTTGGGTTAGGTGTTCTGTAGATTGTATTATTTTCCCTTATAACATGGTTATAAGGGAAAATAGCATTCTTAATACAGAATGCTTAGCAAAATAGGGCTGGAGGGGTTAAAAAAATTAAATAAAAATTTAACTCACCCTAATCCACTTGATCGCACAGCCGGCATATCTTCTGTCTTCTTCTTTGCTGTGCACAGGAATAGGACCTTTGATGACGTCACTGTGCTCATCAAATGGTCCAATCACATGGTTCTTCACCATGGTGAGGGACCATGTGATTGGATCATGTGATGTGACGTCACCACAGGTCCTTAGCTGGCAGCTCAACATTACAGAAGAAGACAGAGATCCGCAACTACGCGATCAAGTGGACTCGTGAGTTAATTTTCTTTATTTTTAACCCCTCATAGAGGCAAGGCTGTCAATCACTGATAGGACCTCCTCGTCATAGAGGTAAGGCTGTCAATCGATGATAGGACCTCCTCCTCATAGAGGGAAGGCTGTCAGTCACTGATAGGACCTCCTCCTCATAGAGGGAAGGCTGTCAGTCACTGATAGGACCTCCTCCTCATAGAGGGAAGGCTGTCAGTCACTGATAGGACCTCCTCCTCATAGAGGTAAGGCTGTCAGTCACTGATAGGAACTCCTCCTCATAGAGGGAAGGCTGTCAGTCACTGATAGGACCTCCTCCTCATAGAGGGAAGGCTGTCAATCCCTGAAAGGACCTCTGCCTCATAGAGGGAAGGCAGTCAATCACTGATAGGACCTCTGCCTCATAGAGGGAAGGCTGTCTGTGACAAAAGCACCTTAGTTCCTGGGAGTTGGAGAGGCCTGCTTGCTAGCCTCCTGCCTCAGGATTATGGCCCATATACTAGCTTTGAAGGAGAAGACAGACCGGCCGCACAGCTTAAATCTGTGGAACTGTCTTGGGCAGGAAAGCCATGCTTGCAGTCCGCCAAATGTGACTTCTATGGAATTCAGGAACCCCTGCTCGGATCTGGGTGATTTTTGGATATGTTGTTCACCCAGATCAGAGCTATCCATGGATATGGGGATATGGGGGGGTTTTGAGGTGTTTTCTGTGTTTTGGGAAAAATTTGTGTTTTCTGCCTGTGAGTGATTAAGTTAGCGCATAATGTTTGGTAATTGTATCACAGGCAGAGCCCAATGTGTTTTGTTAATTGTATTTTGTTAATTGCATCACAGACAATGCCTATTCTGTTATTTAGTACGTCACAGGCAATGCCATTGTGTTTGTTAATTGCATCACAGTCAATGCCATTGTGTTTGTTGAATGTATAGTTTTTGTGTTTAAACTGTAAAACTGTAAAGGATTGGCTGCTATGTTATGTCCTCAGTTCCCAATCAGGTCCACGGGGGTGGTACCCTTGTTGGAAAATGTGTATATAAGTCAATGCTTGTGTGTTCAATAAAGAGTTCCTGTTTTACATTTAACATAGAGCCTCGTCTTATGTGTATGGGGATTGCTATACGCTGTATACTCCCCTGGCTAGAACTCCTAGCTCTTGTAAGAACTGTTCCTGTTCTTGGTTACAGTGTTGATCGAAGTGCTTGGAGTCCTCGGGAAGCACTAGGAGCATCCATCAGCGGAGGTACCCAGTCGGGGTGCCAGGAGATCCGTTACACTGTCAATGACTGATAGGACCTCCGCCTCATAGAGGGAAGGCTGGCAATCACTGATAGGACCTCCTCCTCATAGAGAAAAGGCTGTCAGTCACTGATAGGACCTCCGCCTCATAGAGGGAAGGCTGGCAATCACTGATAGGACCTCCTCCTCATAGAGGGAAGGCTGTCAATCACTGGTAGGACCTCCTCCTCATAGAGGGAAGGCTGTCAGTCACTGGTAGGACCTCCTCCTCATAGAGGGAAGGCTGTCAGTCACTGGTAGGACCTCCTCCTCATAGAGGGAAGGCTGTCAATCACTGATAGGACCTCCTCCTCATAGAGGGAAGGCTGTCAATCACTGGTAGGACCTCCTCCTTATAGAGGGAAGGCTGCCAATCACTGATAGGACCTCCTCCTCATGGAGGGAAGGCTCTCAATCACTGATAGGACCTCCTCCTGGACTTCAAACCCCTAATGAGCAGGAATTTAAATTAATAAAGTACAAGTTATACTGAATCTTTTCTTATAAAACTATCAATCTGCTCAGCTCCTCCTGTTTTATACCATACTGCCTACAGCTCAAACACCATGCTCAACATAACAGTTTCCCTTTAACCACCTCCGGACCGCCTAACGCACATGTGCGTTCCGGAGGTGGCAGCGCTGCGCACAGTCACGCATATACGCGTCATCTCGCGAGACGCGAGATGACGCGAGTATGCGCCCGCGCGTGCGCAGTTCGCGCCGGCATTTAATTGAGAAGTATTTCGTCAGCAACCTGCCAGCCAATGATCGTGGCTGGCAGGTTGCTGATTTTTAAAAAAGCCAATCAAAGTGCCAGATAGCAGATCATATTTGTAAATATGATCTGTTATATGGCTGCCTGCTCCTCTGCTGGTTCTTTTCGTCGGTTGGATCCAGCAGAGGAGCAGGCTTCACAGTGAGTACACCAAACACTACACTATAGCCCCTGATCACCCCCCTGAACCCCAATTAACCCTTTGATCACCCCTTTGATCACCCCTGTCAATCACAAGTGAAAAGAAAAAAGTGATCAGTGCAAACTGTCACTTTTTTTTTTCACTGTTATTGACCGTTAGGTTTTAGGTATAGTTTAGGTCCCTTGGTTAGGTAGTTAGGGATCAGTTAGCGCCCAGCCCACCGCACCGCAGTCCGTTATTCGCTGATTAGCGTATCGCTAATCAGCATTTGTACTTTTATAGTATCTGGAAGTGATCAAAACTGATCACGGTCAGATCTATAATTGTATTAGTGCCACTTTAGTTCGCCCTCCACCCAAAACGCAGTGTTTGCCCGATCAGGCCTGATCGGTCGCCCACACGTGCGTTCGCCCACACCCGCCCCACCGCAGTGACAAAAAAAAAATTTTTTTTTGATCACTGCACATTCACTTTACACGCACTGCGGCGATAAAAAAATCAGTTTTGATATTTTTTATCAACCGCAGCGGCCTCCGGTACTTCGCTAGCCTCCCCTTTGTAAGACAGGCTTGCTTTTTTTTTCTTGGGTAGTCTCAGGGAATACCCCTAAATTTAGTTGCCCACATGTCTAACAGGGGGTATTCCTCTGAAGAGGCCTACAGGCTTCTGACCCAGTCGGATGAGGAGTGGGAGCCCTCATCTGATGAATCCAGCGGGTCAGAATACGAACCTGTAGAAAGCAGTGGCTCTCTGACCCAAAGTTCGGACGAGGAGGCTGAGGTCCCTGATACCACCAGGCGTACTCGGCCCCGTGTCGCTAGACCGCAGGTTGCGCAGGATCCGCTTCAAGAGCAGCAGAGTGGGGCTGGTGCTGTCGGATTACGTGGTGAGGCATACACCAGCAGCCCAGCCCTCCCTGGACCTAGTACCAGCACTGCCGTACAACCTGGTGAAGTAGCGAGCACCAGAAGGGCAGTTGAAGCTGGTACGGTGGCACGTGCAGTAGTGACCCCGTCGCAGCCACCGCAAAGACGTGCCCGTAGAGCCCCTAGAATCCCAGAGGTGCTGGCAAACCCTGATTGGCAGTCCCCAACTTCAGCCGCACCTGTAGTTTTCCCTTTCACTGCCCAGTCTGGAGTTCGGGTTGAGACGGCTCAGATCGGTTCGGCCCTGGGATTTTTTGAGCTGTTCTTGACTGCGGAGCTTTTAGACATAGTTGTGGCCGAAACAAACAGGTATGCCACACAATTTATCACCGCTAACTCGGGAAGCTTTTATGCCCAGCCTTTCCGGTGGAAACCAGTCCAAGTTTCCGAACTTAAAACTTTTCTGGGCCTCCTCCTCAACATGGGCCTGACAAAAATACATGAATTGCGGTCATATTGGTCCACGAACCCGATTCATCACATGCCCATGTTCTCTGCTGCCATGTCCAGGGCACGTTTTGAGGCCATCCTGCGGTTCCTGCACTTTAGTGACAACACCGCCTCCCGTCCCAGGGGCCACCCTGCTTTTGACCGGCTCCACAAAATTCGGCCCCTCATAGACCATTTCAACCAGAAATTTGCAGATATTTATACCCCAGAGCAAAACATCTGCATAGACGAGTCCCTGATACATTTTACCGGGCGCCTTGGCTTCAAACAATACATCCCAAGCAAGCGCGCCCGGTATGGGGTCAAATTGTATAAGCTCTGTGAAAGGGCCACAGGCTATACCCACAAATTTCGGGTCTATGAGGGAAAAGATCAGACCCTGGAGCCGGTCGGTTGCCCTGACTACCTGGGGAGCAGTGGGAAGACAGTTTGGGACTTGGTGTCACCCTTATTCGGCAAGGGGTACCATCTTTATGTGGACAATTTTTACACAAGTGTGGCCCTCTTTAGGCATTTGTTTCTAGAACGGATTGGCGCCTGTGGTACCGCGCGAACTAGTGGCGCGGGCTTCCCCCAACGGCTCGTTAGCACCCGTCTTGCAAGGGGGCAGAGGGCCGCACTGTGTAACGAAGAACTGCTCGCGGTGAAATGGAGAGACAAGCGTGACGTTTACATGCTCTCCTCCATTCACGCAGACACGACAATACTAATTGAGCGAGCAACCCGTGTCATTGAAAAGCCCCTCTCAGTCCACGACTATAACCTCCACATGGGAGGGGTCGACTTCAATGACCAGATGTTGTCTCCGTATTTAGTTTCCCGACGCACCAGACGCTGGTATAAGAAGGTGTCTGTATATTTAATTCAATTGGCTCTGTACAATAGTTTTGTTCTCTACAGTAAGGCTGGGAGAACTGGATCCTTCCTCAAATTTCAGGAAGAGATCATCGAGAACCTCCTGTATCCAGGAGGTTCAGTGGCCCCAACCACCAGTGTAGTTAGCCGTCTACACGAGCGACATTTCCCCAATGTCGTTCCTGGTACCTCAACCCAACAGTCACCCCGAAAAAGATGTCGTGTCTGTAGCAGGAGTGGAATAAGGCGTGACACCCGCTATTTCTGTCCTGACTGTCCGGACCACCCTGCCCTATGCTTTGGAGAGTGTTTCCGGAAGTACCACTCACAGGTACACTATTAGCATAGGGATCATCTCACCAGGACAGGCACACAGGGCTATTAGGGCCCATTCACTCACTGCTGCTGCAAACGTCTCCTTTCACATGGGACAAAGTGCATAACGCACTTCGCCACATCTTTGGGCGATTTGCGCTTTGCACATTGACCCATGGGGAAGGAGAGGTTTGTTCTATAAAGGTAAAAAAAAAAAAAAAAAAAAAACACACCAGTAAGCAAACACGTTAATGTTCAGTTCAAAAAGTTTAAGTTACAGGTTCTGTTGCAAAGTTAATAAAATTATTGCGTTGCGGCCTGGTTTTTTCTTTTTTTTTTTTTTTGTCTTTTTACCTTCCAGATGGACCAACCGATCGACCAGCTGCAGCACCGATGTGCATTCTGACAGAAGCATTGCGCTGCTGTCAGATTACACGCAAGTCGGTGTATGCGGCGCTGCAAGACGGGATTTTCTCCTCTGCAGTGACAGATACGTTTGCCGAGGCATACGAGCTGAGGAGGAGGCGGCGTTCCTATGCTTTGGCAAGCACTTTGTATATATATATATAAAAAAAAAAAAAAAAAAATCCCGGCAATGATTCATTCATCCACATCGATTGATGTGAATGGAGAAATCTGGTTTGCCAGGGCATACGAGCTAAGTGGGTATGGATGTAGGGCGGAGCTCCTATGTCCTGGCAGACGCCTTTCCCCTCCATTTTTTTTTTTTGGCAGAGATTTTTTCATCCACATTGATCGATGCGAATGAAGAAATCTGTGCCGTTCATTTTTTTCTTTCAGCCCAGAGGCTGAACGGAAAAAAAAATCTCATTACCTGTATGCTCAATATAAGGAGAATAGCAGAAACTCCTAATGCCGGCCATACATGTAATGATTGCGGAGACCCTCAAATGCCAGGGCAGTACAAACACCCCACAACTGACCCCATTTTGGAAAGAAGACACCCCAAGGTATTTGCTGAGGGGCATATTGAGTCCATGAAAGATTTAAATTTTTGTCCTAAGTTAGCGGAAAGTGAGACTTTGTGAGAAAAATAAATAAATAATCAATTTCCGCTAACTTATGCAAAAAAAAAAAAAATTCTATGAACTTGCCAGGCCCCTCATTGGATACCTTGGGGTGTCTTCTTTCCAAAGTGGGGTCACATGTGGGGTATTTATACTGCCCTGGCTTTTTAGGGGCCCTAAAGCGTGAGAAGAAGTCTGGGATCCAAATGTCTAAAAATGCCCTCCTAAAAGGAATTTGGGCCCCTTTGCGCATCTAGGCTGCAAAAAAGTGTCATACATCTGGTATCGCCGTACTCAGGAGAAGTTGGGGAATGTGTTTTGGGGTGTCATTTTACATATACCCATGCTGGGTGAGAAAAATATCTTGGTCAAATGCCAACTTTGTATAAAAAAATGGGAAAAGTTGTCTTTTGCCAAGATATTTCTCTCACCCAGCATGGGTATATGTAAAATGACACCCCAAAACACATTCCCCAACTTCTCCTGAGTACGG
Source organism: Bufo gargarizans (assembly GCF_014858855.1). NCBI lineage: Eukaryota > Metazoa > Chordata > Amphibia > Anura > Bufonidae > Bufo > Bufo gargarizans. The sequence goes on along the minus strand of NC_058090.1, from coordinate 42,354,605 downwards.
CGATACCAGATGTGTGACACTTTTTTGATGCCAAGGTGGGCAAAGGGGCACATATTCCAAAGTGCACCTTTCGGATTTCACCGGTCATTTTTTACAGATTTTGATTGCAAAGTACTTCTCACACATATGGGCCCCTAAATTGCCAGGGCAGTATAACTACGCCACAAGTGACCCCATTTTGGAAAGAAGACACCCCAAGGTATTCCGTGAGGGGCATGGCGAGTTCCTAGAATTTTTTATTTTTTGTCGCAAGTTAGTGGAATATGAGACTTTGTAAGGAAAAAAGAGAAAAAAAAAAAAATCATAATTTTCCGCTAACTTGTGACAAAAAATAAAAAATTCTAGGAACTCGCAGTGCCCCTCACGGAATACCTTGGGGTGTCTTCTTTCCAAAATGGGGTCACTTGTGGCGTAGTTATACTGCCCTGGCAATTTAGGGGCCCAAATGTGTAAGAAGTACCTTGCAATCAAAATGTGTAAAAAATGGCCTGCAAAATCTGAAAGGTGCACTTTGGAATATGTGCCCCTTTGCCCACCTTGGCAGAAAAAAAGTGTGACACATCTGGTATCGCCGTACTCAGGAGAAGTTGGGGAATGTGTTTTGGGGTGTCATTTTACATATACCCATGCTGGATGAGAGAAATATCTTGGCAAAAGACAACTTTTCCCATTTTTTTATACAAAGTTGGCATTTGACCAAGATATTTTTCTCACCCAGCATGGGTATATGTAAAATGACACCCCAAAACACATTCCCCAACTTCTCCTGAGTACGGCGATACCAGATGTGTCACACTTTTTTGCTGCCAAGGTGGGCAAAGGGGCACATATTCCAAAGTGCACCTTTTGGATTTCACCGGTCATTTTTTACACATTTTGATTGCAAAGTTCTTCTCACACATTTGGGCCCCTAAATTGCCAGGGCAGTATAACTACCCCACAAGTGACCCCATTTTGGAAAGAAGACACCCCAAGGTATTCCGTGAGGGGCATGGCGAGTTCCTAGAATTTTTTATTTTTTGTCGCAAGTTAGTGGAATATGAGACTTTGTAAGAAAAAAATAAAAAAATAAAATCATCATCATTTTCCGCTAACTTGTGACAAAAAATAAAAAGTTCTATGAACTCACTATGCCCATCAGCGAATACCTTAGGGTGTCTACTTTCCGAAATGGGGTCATTTGTGGGGTTTTTCTACTGTTTGGGCATTGTAGAACCTCAGGAATCATGACAGGTGCTCAGAAAGTCAGAGCTGTTTCAAAAAGCGGAAATTCACATTTTTGTACCATAGTTTGTAAATGCTATAACTTTTACCCAAACCATTTATTTTTTTGCCCAAACATTTTTTTTTTATCAAAGACATGTAGAACAATAAATTTGGCGAAAAATTTATATATGGATGTCGTTTTTTTTGCAAAATTTTACAGCTGAAAGTGAAAAATGTCATTTTTTTGCAAAAAAATCGTTACATTTTGATTAATAACAAAAAAAGTAAAAATGCCAGCAGCAATGAAATACCACCAAATGAAAGCTCTATTAGTGAGAAGAAAAGGAGGTAAAATTCATTTGTATGGTAAGTTGCATGACCGAGCGATAAACGGTGAAAGTAGTGTAGTGCCGAAGTGTAAAAAGTGCTCTGGTCATGAAGGGGGTTTCACCTAGCGGGGCTGAAGTGGTTAAAATCTCGTCCTCTTTGCTGGTACTGTACAACGCTGTGGATTTGCCACAGGAAAATCCATGACAGCAAATCCCCAGCTACACGGTATCATGTGGACCCAGCCTCAGAGTATGTGTCCACACGTTGCATGAACACTGTTGATTTTTAATGGTGGAATTGCATGTGGAAAATCCAAAGCTTTTACAGTAGAAGTAAATCTCATCCACATGCTGCAGAGAGTGTCCGCATCAGAATGCGCACATAACCTGAAATGCAGGGGTGATTTTAAATCTGCAGCATGTCAATTTATTTTGTGGGCGAAGGAAAACTGTGGCAGAGTGTTTCCCTAGCAAAGTCAGCAGAATTTGATGCAGACTTTAGCCAGGGTATGCTGCAGCCATCTCCTAAATATAATTATTAGATTGCTCCCTCTGCTGCAGGATCATCTGGTGATGTTTGATTGAGATATACATTTTTTGGTGAATGATACCTATCTAAGGGCTCTTTCACACCTGCGTTCTTTTTTTCCGGCATAGAGTTCCGTCGTCGGGGCTCTATGCCGGAAGAATCCTGATCAGTTTTATCCTAATGCATTCTGAATGGAGAGAAATCCGTTCAGGATGTCTTCAGTTCCGGAACGGAACGTTTTTTGGCTGGAGAAAATACCGCAGCATGCTGCGCTTTTTGCTCCGGCCAAAAATCCTGAAGACTTGCCGCAAGGCTGGATCCGGAATTAATGCCCATTGAAAGGCATTGATCCGGATCCGGCCTTAAGCTAAACGTCGTTTCGGCGCATTGCCGGATCCGACGTTTATCTTTTTCTGAATGGTTACCATGGCTGCCGGGACGCTAAAGTCCAGGCAGCCATGGTAAAGTGTAGCGGGGAGCGGGGGAGCAGCATACTTACCGTCCGTGCGGCTCCCGGGGCACTCCAGAGTGACGTCAGGGCGCCCCAAGCGCATGGATCACGTGATCGCATGGCACGTCATCCATGCGCATGGGGCGCTCTGACGTCATTCTGGAGCGCCCGGGAGCCGCACAGACGGTAAGTATACTGCTCCCCGCTCCCCACTACTACTATGGCAACCAGGACTTTAATAGTGTCCTGGGTGCCATAGTAACACTGAAAGCATTTTGAAGACGGATCCGTCTTCAAATGCTTTCAGTACACTTGCGTTTTTCTGGATCCGGCGTGTAATTCCGGCAAGTGGAGTACACGCCGGATCCGGACAACGCAAGTGTGAAAGAGGCCTAAAGGGTACGGTCACACAGTCAGGTTTGCTGATGCAATTTTGGGGAGCCAAAATCAGAAATGGATCATAAAAGGAGAGGGTAGGAAATGACAGATATGACTTTTCTTTTTTTAATTCACTCCTGGTTTTGGCTTCCAAAACTGCATGCAGAAAGCTGACTATGTGGCTGTACCCAAAGAGTGTCAGTCAGCAGTCAAGAGATTCTGTGGTACGTAGATTACTGAGTTTTATTGACACAGTAATTAAAAACTCTGTCCTATTGCAATATCTCTCTAAAGCCACCTGCACACGTTGCGGATTACGCACAGTTTTTCTGTGTGGATTCCTGCGCGGAAAAACGCAGCGCAGTACAGTACCAGCAAAGTGTATAAGATTACACAAATCTCATGCACACTTTGTGGATTTTTTTCTGTGTGGAAATTGACGGCTTTCCAAATCTGCAGCATTTCAATTATTTTTGTGGTCTTTGCAGCGGATTTCACCCTTTTCCAATGAAGTTTGAGATCTGCGGCAAAACCGAATCTAATCTGTACCAAAAATCTGTACCACACAGCAAGGAGCCTCCCGCAATTGCTCCCTCCCTCCACCCGACATAGCCCTCGAGCAGGAGCGCCGAAAGATCCACCCAAGGGGAGAGACCAGCCACCCACCATTACAGAGGCGGCCCCATTATCCGGAGACCTTGCACCCCAGAAGACCGGACCTGAGCTCTCCCCTGCTGCAAGGGAATTCATGCCTGCCGCTACCAAGCACTCAGGGGACAACATGGCGGCCCTGGAGGGCAATGCAAAGCAAGGACTGTGGATTTCAGGTACTATGCCCTCACCCACCCCACAGATCTCAGCCTCCTCATGCTCCCCTAGGAGACCACACATGGCCCTTTCTGGAGACTCCTGTACTGCCCCTCTTGAGGGTATCCAATCTGCCCTAGCCACTGAAAACAGCAGCTCCCCATTTCCTACAGATGCCGGGGCTACCTCACCAAGCCCTCCTCTGCTAGCTGCTATGTCCTCCCCTACTGCTCCTGATCCCCCACAATCCTACAAAGGGACTTTTGGATGCTCATATCTGAAGTTAAGGGAGCCTGCAGAGCAGAGATCGCTGCTGTCCGCACCAATATTAAGCACATTGTCGACCGTGTGGACTAATTAGAAAATGTGCATGATGACACCAGACAGTACATCTCAGCCCTTCACGAGTCTGTAACATCTCAAACAGCGGCTCTTAGGAAAATGGACGGCATATGGAGGACCTTGACAATAGGGGTCGTAAAAATAATATCAGAGTCCAGGGTCTCCCGGAGGCAGGGGCGTCGTTATGTCAAAACATTCGGGGCTTAAGCCCCGGATGTTTTGACCAGTGCCCCAAATGTTATGCTGGCAGGGCCGGCCGCTCTGACTCTTCTGCGCTGCGCAGCACTACTCTACACCGGCCCGCCATCCTAATCCGTATCCTGCAGTAACTGAACTTTAAATCAGCATTCATCTCAATACTATCTTACACACCCAGCTCTGGAAACATGCAGTGCGGGTGGCGCTCGCTCACTGATGTCACGGTCCTGCTCCTCCCACTGCTAGAACTCTGTGTGGCATTGACCTGGTCTCTAATCTGAGCTGCTGTTAACCTGCGATTTCTGAGGCTGGTGACTCGGATGAACTTATCCTCCGCAGCAGAGGTGACTCTTGGTCTTCCTTTCCTGGGGCGGTCCGCATGTGAGCCAGTTTCTTTGTAGCGCTTGATGGTTTTTGTGACTGCACTTGGGGACACTTTCAAAGTTTTCCCAATTTTTCAGACTGACTGACCTTCATTTCTTAAAGTAATGATGGCCACTCGTTATTCTTTACTTAGCTGCTTTTTTCTTGCCATAATACAAATTCTAACAGTCTATTCAGTAGGACTATCAGCTGTGTATCCACCTGACTTCTCCACAACGCAATTGATGGTCCCAACCCCATTTATAAGGAAGGAAATCACACTTTTTAAACCTGACAGGGCACACCTGTGAAGTGAAAACCATTTCAGGTGACTACCTCTTGAAGCTCATCAAGAGAATGCCAAGAGTGGGCAAAGCAGTAATCAAAGCAAAAGGTGGCTACTTTGAAGAACCTAGAATATGACATATTTTCAGTTGTTTCACACTTTTTTGTTATGTATATAATTCCACATGTGTTAATTCATAGTTTTGATGCCTTTAGTGTGAATCTACAATTTTCATAGTCATGAAAATAAAGAAAACTCTTTGAATGAGAAGGTGTGTCCAAACTTTTGGTCTGTACTGTATAAGTGTAAAAAGATTATCTAGAGGGGATCGGAGATATTTATATAAAATAAATATAAAAATAAATAAATAGACTGAGTATCTGAGTGTTCAAGGTGGTAGTTAAATGTATGGGGCAATAAATTAGATGGAGGATCGTCAAGTGGCTGTGTGCAATGATAATGATATAACTGTTTATTGCTGATAATGTATGAGTGAGCTGGTGACCATAATAATATTCATGCTGTTACCAGTGACCGTTAAATGAATTAGGTAGGGCCTGCAGAGGGAGTAATGGACTGAGCTGCGCAGTGGGACTTGCGCTGTGAGTAGCGGTGTCAGGAGGTATCGGAATGTGCGCAGCAGGCGGCTGCATCAGGAAAAGATGCTGACTGTTTGCCGAGCCCTGGACATCAGAGGCTGAGGGTGACGTGAGACAGGAGGCACAAGCTGCTGGTGGATGGCCGGGGCAGACAGGGCAACAATGATGTAGTGAGAAAATGAATAAAAAAGGATTTACATTGGGTGCCGGTGGCCAGAGGTTGCGGATGGAAGAACACTTCCTATGATGCTGGACTCGGGCAGGGTGCTGAATAAAACGCGCCAATTTAAAGGGTGATGTATGGGAGGTGACAAGGGTTGTTTGATGGTGGGAAGGATGAGGAACAGGTAGCGTGATTTTGGAGGGCAGGTAACTTGTATGAGTGGGCTGAAGATATTGGAGAAAGTGGAAGGAATGGTGTGACTGTAAAGCGGAAGTGGAATCAAAATAAATGGGAATGAATTTGATATAAAAATGAGATAAATATGAGATTAACTGGGTGTGAATGTAGAATCATGAGTTATTAATGAAGTGATAATTGCTGGCAAGTTCCTGGGAAACTGAATATATGGAAAGAATAGACCAGGGGATGGATGTTTAATTGAGGTGGACATGCCTGGAAGCCAAGAGCCACACTGGTCCTGCACTCCTTTCAGCTCTGCGGTCACAGGCCGATGAGTGGCTAACCCCGCTCAATTTGACAGTTGGTAAAGTGGTGTGTGACAACGGTGCCAATCTGCTGAGCGCGCTGAAACAGGGCAAAATGGCACCTGTGCTGTGCATGGCACACATCCTATGCTTAGTCGTGCAGCGATTCGTTGCCAAATACCTCGGGGTCCAGGACATCTTGCAGCAGGCCAGTAAAATCTCTGGCCATTTTAGAAGATCTTACACAGCCATGGCTCGCCTTGCTGACGTTCAGCGGCGACACCACTTGCCCGTCAGACGTCTGATTTATGACTGCCTGACGCGCTGGAACTCCACCTACTATATGCTTGATAGGCTGCTCCAGCAGAAACATGTTGTTAACGACTACCTGTACGAACTCTGCGGCAGGACAGGTTCTGGGAGCTTGTTTTTTTTTCACCGCGCCAGTGGCTGCTCATGCGCGACACATGCAGACTTCTGCGGCCATTTGATGAGATCACCAAACTGGTCAGTCGCAGCCAGGGCGCCATCAGTGACATCCTACCTTACCCCTTCTTTCTGGAGCGTGCATTGCGTTGTGTCATTGATAAAGCCGTCGAGGAGCAGGAGCTGGAAGAGGAGTAAGTCGCAATGCTGAATGAATTCCCAGGGGGGCTACTCCATCTGAGAGAAGTCAGCAGGAGTCTGAAGAGGAGTCAGAGGAGGATAGTGGCTTGGTGGGGGGGGGGGTTGGTAGAGGAGGAGCAAGAAGAGCAGGCTTTAAACTTTTTGTGGATCTGTTACGCTGAGCGCTCCGGGTCCCCTGCTGGCCGCGGAGCGCTCACAGCGTATGCCCCCAGGCAGCACTCCAGTGTCTCGGCATGTGCGTCCTCGCTCTCTAGGGCGCGCGTGCGCCGGGACTCTTAGATTCAAAGGGCCAGTGCACCAGTGATTGGTGCCTGGTCCAAAAGGGATATTAAGGGTTAAGGTTTGTGAGAGGCAGTGCTGACTTAATTAGGCTGCACCTGTGCACTGCCCATTTATACCTTCTCCTCCCACAGCTTCCTGCCGGATCTTTGTGCCTTGTGCCTCAGAGAAAGCGTTCCAGTGTGTTTGTTTGCCTTGCCTGTTGCCAAACCCGTTGCTACCGTCTACTCGCCTTTGAACCTTTGCCGCCTGCCCTGACCTCTGCTACGTCCGACTACGCTCTTGCCTTCTCCCTGTGTACCACGCCTTATCAGCTGCCAGAGAGGTTGAGTTGTTACTAGGGGATACGACCTGGTAGTTACCGCCGCAGAAAATCCATCCTGCCTTGCGGCGGGCTCTGGTGAAGACCAGTAACTGCTTAGAACCGGTCCTCTAGTACAACCCGCGCCATCGCCTCTCTGGTCCAGAGGATCCACTACCTGTCCTGCCGGTACGTGACAGTAAGATCCGGCCATGGATCCCGCTGATGTTCCCCTGCCAAGCCTAGCGGACCTCACCACTATTGTGGCCCAGCAGGGTCAACAGCTGGCCCAGCTGACCGCTATGTTGCAGCAGCTCCTGCCTTCTCAGCAACAGCCAGCTCCTCCGTCTGCTCCTGCCGCGTCACCTCCGCCTGCAGTTGCCACCGGTTCCAGAATCCGTTTGTCCCTACCAGACAAATATGACGGAGATCCTAAGCAGTGCCGTGGGTTCTTGTCGCAGTGCTCTCTCCACCTCGAGCTTCTGTCCGACCAGTTTCCTTCTGAGCGAGCCAAGGTAGCCTTTATTCTCAGTTTGCTGTCCGGGAAGGCCCTGGCCTGGGCTACACCACTATGGGACCGCGCAGATCCTGCCACCGCTTCCGTCCAGAGCTTCTGCCTAGAGTTCCGGAATGTTTTTGAGGAGCCTGCCCGGGTTACCTCCGCAGAGACTGCCTTACTAAATTTGACCCAAGGAGGTTCTTCCGTGGGTGACTATGCCATTCAGTTCCGCACCCTGGCCTCTGAGCTGAACTGGAACAATGAAGCCCTTTGCGCCACCTTCAAGAAGGGACTTAATAGTGAAGTAAAGGACGTTCTGGCTGCACGTGAGCTTCCTTCCACTCTTAGTGACCTCATCTTGCTGGCCACTAGGATAGACAAACGTTTCGCCGAAAGACAAGAGGAACTCCTCCTTGAAAAGGAAAAAGCTTGTCCTAGACGCTTTCCTCGTCTGGCTCCTGTTTTTCTGCGTCCACCTCAACCCGCTACTGGGCTTTCCGCCGTGGAAGCCATGCAGGTGGATCGGTCACGCCTGACTCCGCAAGAACGAAGCCGCCGCAGAAACGAGAACCTGTGTCTGTACTGTGCCAGTACCGAGCACTTCCTTAGAGATTGTCCTCTCCGTCCACCGCGTTCGGGAAACGCTCGCACCTAGTAAACGTGGGAGAGGCGTTGCTAGGTGTGGATTCTTCCTCTCCACGTCTCATCATACCCGTGCAGTTGATCATCTCTTCCAAGTCCTCTTTCTCCGCAGCCGCCTTCTTGGATTCCGGTTCAGCTGGCAACTTCATTCACGCCTCCTTGGTTGACAAGTACCGTATTCCAGTAATCCGTCTACCCAAGCCGTTTTTCATCTCTACTGTTAACGGTGAGAGACTCTCTGCCACCGTGCAGTTCCGTACCCAGCCTCTGCAGATGGACATCGGAATATTTCATACCGAGACTATAGAGTTCTTTGTCCTTCCCTTCTGTTCCTCCGAACTCCTCCTGGGTCTGCCGTGGCTTCAACGTCATAGTCCTATCCTGAATTGGTCCACCGGTGAGATCCTGCGTTGGGGTTCCTCCTGTTCGGACCGCTGTCTCAAGCCTGCTCTGGTCAAACAGAACCCGCAAGTTTCTCCGCCTTCTGGGCTGCCCAAGCCATACCATTCCTTCGCGGATGTCTTCTGCAAGAAACAAGCTGAGGTCCTTCCTCCTCACCGATCCTATGATTGCCCGATCGACCTGATACCCGGTTCTACTCCACCTCGGGGCAGAATTTATCCTCTCTCACCTCCTGAGACTCTTGCCATGTCCGACTATATAGGTGAGAACCTACAGAGAGGATTCATAAGAAAATCTTCTTCTCCTGCTGGGGCCGGTTTTTTCTTCGTGACAAAAAAAGACGGCTCCCTCCGCCCCTGCATTGACTACAGAGGTCTTAATAAAATTACCATCAAGAACCGTTACCCTCTGCCTCTAATCTCTGAGCTATTTGATCGTCTCCGAGGGGCTAAGATCTTCACTAAATTGGACCTTCGAGGGGCCTATAATCTGATCCGTATCCGTGAGGGAGACGAATGGAAGACCGCCTTTAACACAAGGGACGGCCATTTTGAGTATTTGGTGATGCCCTTCGGCCTCTGCAACGCACCTGCTGTCTTTCAGGAATTCGTTAATGATATTTTCAGGGACTTACTTTACACCTGCGTGGTCGTATACCTGGATGATATCCTGATCTTTTCCTCCAATTTGGATCAACACAGGGTCCATGTGCAACAAGTTCTTACTCGTCTTAGGAGAAATCGCCTGTACGCTAAACTTGAAAAATGTCTTTTTGAACAGACCTCCCTGCCTTTCCTGGGATACATTATCTCTGCCCAAGGACTTCAAATGGACCCAGCCAAGCTCTCGGCGGTACTGGATTGGCCACGCCCCTCTGGTCTCCGAGCCATACAAAGATTTCTGGGCTTTGCGAACTACTACAGGCAATTCATCCCTCACTATTCCACTCTGGTAGCTCCTATCGTGGCCCTCACAAGAAAAGGAGCTAACCCCAAATCCTGGCCTTCCCAAGCCGAGGAAGCCTTCCAGTCCCTGAAATGCGCCTTTGCCTCTGCACCCGTTCTCTCTAGACCAGATTCCACCAAGCCTTTCTCTCTTGAAGTGGATGCCTCCTCGGTGGGAGCCGGAGCTGTCCTCACCCAGAAGTCTTCCCGGGGCAAGATTTCTACTTGTGGCTTCTTTTCCAAAACATTCTCTCCCGCAGAGAGAAATTACTCCATTGGGGACAGGGAACTGCTGGCTATTAAATTGGCACTGGAGGAATGGAGACATTTACTCGAGGGCGCCACACATCCTGTGTACATCTTCACGGACCACAAGAACCTGGCTTATCTCCAGTCTGCTCAGAGATTAAATCCCCGTCAGGCTCGTTGGTCTCTGTTCTTCGCCCGCTTTAATTTTGAGATCCATTTCCGTCCGGCTTGTAAGAACATTAGGGCAGATGCTCTGTCTCGCTCCTCTGATGTGGTGGGCGACGAGTTAACTCCTCGATATGTTATCCCTCCAAAACGCCTTATAACAGTCGCTCCCGTGGACCTGCGCCTTCTTCCTCCTGGCAAATCCTACGTACCTCCATGTCAGCGGCTGCGAATTCTCAAGTGGGGCCACGCCTCCACTTTTGCCGGTCATCCAGGGGTGCAAAAGTCTCTCCAACTAATCTCCCAAAGGTACTGGTGGTCTTCTCTAGAGAAAGATGTCTCGGACTTCGTCCAGGCCTGTATGATTTGCGCCCGGGATAAATCGCCTCGCCAGAAACCAGCGGGTCTCCTCTTGCCTCTACCCGTTCCTGAAGTTCCCTGGTCTCACATCGCCATGGACTTTATTACTGATCTTCCCTCCTCCCATGGCAAGTCCGTTATTTGGGTCGTGGTGGATCGCTTTTCCAAGATGGCTCACTTTGTACCCCTGCCCGGTCTACCCTCTGCACCCATGTTGGCCAAACAATTTTTTCAACACATCTTCCGTCTCCATGGCCTTCCCAAACATATTGTCTCGGATCGTGGGGTACAATTCGTCTCCAAATTCTGGAGGGCTCTATGTGCTCAGCTCGGGATCAAATTAGACTTTTCTTCTTCGTACCATCCTCAGTCTAACGGCCAAGTAGAACGGGTGAACCAAATTTTGGGTGACTATCTGCGTCACTTTGTATCCTCACGCCATGACGACTGGGCTGATCTACTTCCCTGGGCGGAGTTCTCCTACAACTACAAACAATCCTCTGCCTCTAACAAGTCTCCTTTCTTTGTAGTTTTTGGCCGTCATCCTCTTCCACCTCTGCCGCAGTCTCCCACTCCTTCTTCTGTACCTGCCGTGGACAGTCTTGTACAGGATTTTTCCTCCATCTGGCGAGAAACCCACGCTGCTCTCCTCAAGGCTTCCGCCCGTATGAAGGTTCAAGCTGACAAGAGACGCAGATCTCCTCCGGAATTTCGCCCGGGTGACAAGGTGTGGCTCTCCTCTAGGTACATCCGATTTAGGGTCCCAAGTTACAAGTTGGGCCCTCGTTTCTTGGGACCCTATAAAATCAAGAGTCGTATCAATCAAGTTTCTTATCAGCTCCATCTTCCATCCTCCCTCCGAATCCATAACTCCTTCCATGTCTCCCTTCTTAAACCTGCTGTCTTTAACCGTTTTTCTCCCAAGCTTGTTTCTCCCACCCCTGTCGCCGGTACCTCCGATATATTCTCTGTCAAGGAGATCTTGGCGACCAAGATCTCCCGGGGAAAAAGATTTTTTTTGGTCGACTGGGAGGGCTGCGGTCCTGAGGAGAGGTCATGGGAGCCGGAGGAGAACATCCTGGACCGCAGTCTCATCCGCAAGTTCTTCGGTACCAAAAAGAGAGGGAGACCAAAGGGGGGGGGTACTGTTACGCTGAGCGCTCCGGGTCCCCTGCTGGCCGCGGAGCGCTCACAGCGTATGCCCCCAGGCAGCACTCCAGTGTCTCGGCATGTGCGTCCTCGCTCTCTAGGGCGCGCGTGCGCCGGGACTCTTAGATTCAAAGGGCCAGTGCACCAGTGATTGGTGCCTGGTCCAAAAGGGATATTAAGGGTTAAGGTTTGTGAGAGGCAGTGCTGACTTAATTAGGCTGCACCTGTGCACTGCCCATTTATACCTTCTCCTCCCACAGCTTCCTGCCGGATCTTTGTGCCTTGTGCCTCAGAGAAAGCGTTCCAGTGTGTTTGTTTGCCTTGCCTGTTGCCAAACCCGTTGCTACCGTCTACTCGCCTTTGAACCTTTGCCGCCTGCCCTGACCTCTGCTACGTCCGACTACGCTCTTGCCTTCTCCCTGTGTACCACGCCTTATCAGCTGCCAGAGAGGTTGAGTTGTTACTAGGGGATACGACCTGGTAGTTACCGCCGCAGAAAATCCATCCTGCCTTGCGGCGGGCTCTGGTGAAGACCAGTAACTGCTTAGAACCGGTCCTCTAGTACAACCCGCGCCATCGCCTCTCTGGTCCAGAGGATCCACTACCTGTCCTGCCGGTACGTGACAGGATCCCTGGTGTTGTCCGTTGTTGGGGGTAGGAGACCGAGGACGACATTCTGCTGGGCGATGAGCAGGAGCCAGGATGCTCCATCGCTTCCAATTTAGTGCAAATGGGGGCCTTTATGCTCCAGTGTTTGAAGAGGGACCCCCATATACAAAGCATAAAGGTCAAGGACCTTTACTGGGTGACAACGTACTTAGACCCCCAGTACAAACAGAAAATGGCGGACATGTTACCAGCATCACAGAGGGCTGTCAGACTGCAGCATTTCCAGGCCTTGCTGCGAGAGAGGCCTGGCAGAGGAATTTCCACCCACAGAGAAACAGGTGCCGGTACCAATCCTACCGCACCTGCAAAAAGAGGGCGTTTTGAAGATGTGTTGGTCACTTCGGATATGATATCATTCTTGCAGCCAACCCATCGACAGCCGCCTTCCGGATCCAGCTTCAGGGAACGCCTAGATCGACAGGTGTTCGACTACATCAGGTTAACAGCCGATGTGGACGCTCTGAGAAGCGAGGAACTCCTTGACTACTGGGTGTACAGGCTTGACCTGTGGCCAGAGCTGGCACAATTTGCCATGGAACTCTTGGCTTACCCCTCGTCGACTGTCCTGTCCGAAAGTACGTTTAGCGCAGCAGGGGGGATCGTGACCGATAAGCGCACTCACCTAGCTCACGACAGTGTGGACTACCTCACATTTTTTAAAATAATTTAGGCATGGATCTCTGAGGAATTCAACACCTGTGATGACCTTGTGTTATTGAATTTCCTCATGCCAGCCCACACATATCCGCCACCACAAAGAACAAAGAATGGTCCTTGCCTTATGTAGATACAGCGGCAAAATAGGCCTTTTTTGTCAGATGAATGCCTAATTTTTCGGGCCTGTACTGGCCGACAGTTACATATTTATTCTGTGACCGCCTAATGCACCTCCAGCCACAGAACCCAAAGTTCTTTGCTGTCAGTTGAATGCCTATTGGCTAATTTTTGGGGCCTGTACTGGCCGACAGTTACATATTTATCCTGTGACCGCCTAATGTACCTCCAGCCACAGAATCCAAAGTTCTTTGCTGTCAGGTGAATGCCTATAGCCTAATTTTTGGGGCCTGTACTGGTCGTCAGTAACATTTTTTTATCTCTAGCCACATAATCACACCCCTGTCTCACTCCTCTGCCTCTCATTATGGTGGCGTATGAACCGCATTCACCATAATGACCTTCTAATGTCACAGGGTAATGTGACTGTGCCCCCCACCCCATACTGTGCCCCCTTATACCCTGCATTGTGCCCTCTTACCACACCCTCTGCAGTGCCCCTAGTCATTCCCTGTACTGTGTCCTCTTATACCCTTTTATCAGGTCATGGTATGGCGATGTTATCTGGTCACTGTATGGCAGTGGAATCCAATAACTGGATGGCCATAACTGTATCCCTTTCCTGCCCACGCCATCCTTTTTTAGACCTGGCATGAGCGGGAAAAATATGCAGATTGCGGTGCTAAGGACCTTTGCGCCACAATCTTTATCAGAAATACGCCTAACATAGACGTATTTCTATATAACAAATGACCACCTAATTGTATTATTATTCGGGGGTAGGGCTAATATCTTTATATTATATAGATTCTAGTGTATTATACTGTGCCCTGTATTTCCCAGTAGAAAATGATCCTTGGGAAACACCCTGACCTCATCCCTGACCACCAGGACCAGGTAGCGCTCTGTCAGTACATGGCGGCCTCCCCACTCCGCCACGCTGCTTCTCTGTGTACTGGTGCTTATTCTGACACTAGGGCTGGGTTCACATCCTATTTTTGCTATCCATTTAATGCATACCAAAAATGTATGCGTTAACAGATGCCTCAGACTGATGCCGTACAGTGGCGTCCATTCACCATACTGTTCCATAGTAGAAAAAATATTTACGTTAACGTATGCATTTTTTTAATGGACTCTAAAGGATACAAAAACGTGGAGTACTGCACATTTGTATACATCAAACCGATTTCTAAAAAATTTCTAGGCTCCAGCAGGGCACATTTTTGAGAGTTTCAAGACGCATAAAAATGGCCCCTTATTAAAATACATATTTTTTTGTGGGAAATTTTGCCAATGATCCCCCTCTGGTATATCACTGCCCATGTTGTGGGACTATTTGTGTACTTCTAGTAAGTGTTTGCTGGCTGCAAATATGACCTGAAGGTTTTTCAGGTTCGCCTGCCATTAAAGTGAATGGGGCCCACCGCGAACACCCAGTTTGCGAACATTTGATCGCGAACGCGCGTTTGCGAATCGTCCCAGCCGATGTTCGTCCATCACTAGTCAGCACGCCAACAGGCAAAGACAGCAACAGTTCACTCCTTCTCAGATCTGCACCCTTTCTGTGAGATGTTGGGACTTCCTGTACCTGCAATGACGGACTGGGAGATCGAATCTCCCGTACCACCGCCACCTCGCGTCTGGTCCCAGGTGACAAGTAAGAGATGAGCAGGTCCGAATGCGGGTCTAGCCTTATCCTTGCGGGCCCCCTCATCTCCAGGACATCGGTTGGCCAAGCAATTAACAAATCGCCCCACACAAACAGGCCCAAGTGTAGTCAAGGGAGCGGACAGGACGGTCCACTATGACCCGAAGGATATTGCAGGGCGATTTTCGACCTACTACACCACCCTCTATAATCTGCCTAGTGATCTCCCCACAAATGAAGGGACCAGAGAGCGCTTATTGCAGACATACTTGACCTCATGTAATTTACCCACACTGTCGACTACAGATATTAATGCCCTTAATGGACCTGTAACTGTGGATGAGATAGAGGAGGTAATTGACCACTTACCGGAGGACAAGTCCCCGGATCCCGATGGCTTTTCCTATAAATACTACAAGACTTTTAAGATCCCCCATATGACAAATCTCTTTAATCGATTCCTATCAGGTGATGCGGTGCCTACTGCCATGTCCCATTCGTATCTCATGTTAATGCCAAAACCCAGAAAAGACCCCCTCGATTGTCAAAATTATAGGCCCATTGCATTACCTTATTCGGACCTCAAGATTTTCACTAAAGTACTGGCCTCTCGTCTAAATACTTTTCTCCCCTCATTGATCCATAAAGATCAGGTAGGTTTTGTCCCATGTCAACAGGGCAGTGATAATACACGAAGGAACATTGACTTGATGGGGGTGGTTGGACGCTCGGGGGAGGAGGCATTGCTTCTTAGTTTGGACGCTGAAAAAGTGTTTGACCGCCTATGCTGGCCGTTTCTGTTTACCACCTTGAAGGCATACGTTCTCTCTGGCCCTTTTGTTCAGGCCATCCGAGGCTTATACTCCTCCCCAGCGGCGACAATCAAGCTTCCATACGCTGAGTCTCAACCAATACGCAAAGCCAATAGGACAAGACAGGAATGTCCCTTATCCCCCTTATTATTCGCAATGTGTATTTAACCCCTAGCGGCTAAAATTAGGGCCTTCCCGGATGTCAAGGGTATTATGGTCAGGGATAAAGAGTTCAAGCTGTCACTATATGCGGACGATGTCCTCCTCACCCTTACTAAACTCCATATCTCCCTCCCAAACCTTGACTCCATATTACAAGAGTTTGGACGACTGTTGGGGTATAAGGTCAACACCCATAAAACTGAGGCCCTCCCACTCAATATACCTCAGATGACCCTGTGCTCCATCCGGGCAAACTTCCCTATCCATTGGAAGGAGGATTCCTTACGATACTTGGGTTTGGCCCTTACACAGACCTCTACAAACTTAATTTCCCACATATGTATAAAGAAATTAGGGATCTCCTCGCCAAATGGCAAGCACTCCCAATATCCTTTTTAGGTCGCATTGCGGCAGTAAAGATGACAATCTTACCTAAGATCCTATACCTGTTTGAGACCTTACCCGTCCTGGTTCCCCTCAGAGATTTGAGATCTGTTCAGTCACAGCTCCTCTGATTTATATGGGCTAAGAGACGCCATAGGAGCCCTAGGTCTGTACTCCTGTCTAGCAAGTCTCAGGGTGGTCTGGGAGTACTTCACCTGATCAAATATTATTGGGCAGCTCAGTTACGTTGCATCACAAGCTTGGGCATCTCTGCAACCTTATTCTATCTGGATGCAGATAGAGAGACTCTGGCTGGCTCCAATACATCCTAATTCTCTGTTATAGTCTAGTCCCTATAGTGTGCTATCACCTAGGGAACTTTTAGGGCCCATGGCCTGCACTAAATCCATATGGCGGACCTGTAGTAGTAGATTCCCTGTGATCTCCCGCCATTCCTCCATGACTTTTTTTTATATCATCCACTACTCCCAGCGAGTCTCACCTCTTCAGCAACGAGACTATGGTTTCAGCGTGGTGTCTTTCACTATGCAGACATTGTAGACCCATTCACTAGGGGCCTATTACCTTTCTACGATTTTCAGAGCAAATATAGCCTTCCCTCTTCGACCAATTACTTCTATGTTCAGATTAGACATTTTGCCCAATATATCTTCTCGGGGTTCACCGTCTCTCCCCCGACGGCATTTCAGAGCCTTTGTAGAAGAGGGGTGCATATAAAGGGGTAAATATCTGAGACCTACTTCATTTTGTTGATCCCCTTCCCGGAATGGATTGATAGACACTCTTATATGGTCCGATGGGAGGAATATTTAGGGAGAACTCTACCAGACGCACTGTGGCGGTTTATATGGAGGAGAGCAGCGAAGTCTTCAATGTCGGTTCTCTGTCAAGAGAACCAGTATAAGATCTTAATGTATTGGTACCACACTCCTGATCTCCTCCATAGATTGAATACAGCAGTCGCGGAGGTTTGTTGGAGATGCGGGACAACTAGGGGAACGCGGCACCACATTTTCTGGGACTGCCCCTTAATACACACCTTCTGGTCCAGAGTCAGCTCTCTTTTGAGTGATATTTTTAGCTGCAGTATACCTCCTGATTCCATATCCTTCCTACTTAAAAGGGTTGTCCAAGTTATATTTATTGATGACCTATCCTCAGGATAGGTCATCAATATCAGATCGGCTGGGGTCCGACACCCGGCACGCCCGCCAATCAGCTGTTTAAAGAGAAGGCGCTCGCCGTCCCAGCGCTGTCTCCTCTTCATTGTTTACCTGCTAGCCGTTGCATCTGCAGCGGTGAGCAGGTGTAATTACACCCAAGCCGTTCCATTCATTTCAATGGTACGGATCGCTATAGGTCATCAATAAATATAACTTGGACAACCCCTTTAATATTACACCAGCACATATAAGGAAACATTCACTTAAACTGTTAATACAAGTACTGACTGCAGCCTGCTGCCTTATTGCCCGCCTCTGGAAACGATCTGACCCCCCAAAAAAATCTCCGACCTATATGCTAGGACAGTGATGGGCAAACTGCAGCTCTTCAGCTGTTGTAAAACTACAAATGCCATCATGCCCTGCTGCAGGCAGACTGGGCATACTGGGAGTTGTAGTTTTACAACAGCTGGAGAGCTGCAGTTTGCCCATCCCCTTGTGAGGGTGACTGAGGTCCGGACCCTGGAATACACGACCGCTATGTTCCAGGATAAGGTAGATCTATTTCATGCCATTTGGGATCTCTGGGACAATTATTGGGCTACTAGGCAACTCTGAGACGAGTCTAAGAGAATACTGTACTGCGCTGTGCACACGTGCCGTCTCCCTTCTCTCTTCCTGCACTTCTGCTGTATGTGTATGGGACAGCAGCAGCAAACAGCACTTGCCGTCTCCTCAAACAGCTGATCAGCGGTGGTGCAGGGTTTCGGACGTTGGACTGTGTTTTTAGCACATTATTACAAGATTTGGGGCCCCGCTTTTGATTTTGCCCATGGTCACATTTTGTCTAAAACCGGCCCTGGCAGGCGGCCTAAGACAATTAGCATGTTGAAGCACAGTAACAGGATGATGTTAGAACACACATGAAACCCAGTCTTTGTAGATTAAACTAACGGGTTTACATGTAATCCTAACACTTAGTTTAGGAACTAAACGTCTGGGTCTCCGTGTGTGAAAGTAAATTGATTTGGTCAGGTATGGACTTCTTTACATTCACGTTATAGAATTCTAGTCCATGCTCTGAAGCTAGAGAGTTGCAATAGGTAAAAAAAAGGCTGTAATTGTACAGCCTAACCCTCTACAGGTAAACAACATCAAACAACAATGATAAAATAATTATTTTTTTGCCTTGATCTGTGATCTGGACTGTGATTATATTAACTGGATGCAGTATATCATGTTGCATAAATTACTCGACCCAACATTGAATGAAAAATATCCAATACAATAGATCAGCTTTTCCACAGATATCTGCTTTCAGTTATTTTTTTTTGTCAAATTAATTTATGCTGTTTTACAAAAAAAAAGACACAAACAATCGTAAGAAAATCATCCGCATTGACCTTTTGGATATCTGAAATCTAATATAAAGACAGCTTGTAGCACATGTGCACCTAGGCCTAGATGAAAGGATACTTCAACAGACCCTATTTATTTCTAATGGTTTAAAAAATTGAGTAGTTTTTTTTGTGTGCATTTTTATGGTATTTTTATGTGGTTCTAGACTACCTGTTTCTGCATGATTGGCATTATGGGTTTCATGTATTTAAGCGAACTTGACATTCAGCGACTTCAGTGGTGTGTCCCACATGACATAAAAGTAAGAGGTTGCTGGGAACCAGCATTATAATCAATTATAATGCTGGAAAAGAGTCATGGCTACCTGAGAAGAGTCAGTGTTATTTATTATCTCTTGCTCTCCCTGCCACCTGCTGTTAAGGAGAAAAAAAGATTTTTTGGCAGATAATCCCTAACCAGCTTTTGCATGAACGCTTGTTAGCGATCATCTGGCAGTGTAATACTGCCACCGATTGCCCGATGAATGAGCAAACGCTCGATCATCGCCAATCCAAATCTTTTGACATGTCAAAAAATAATCGTTGGCAGGCAGCAGATCCTGCTGTCTAATAATGATCTGCCCCCGGCAAACCACTAATCGCTAAAACACATAATCGCTCCTATCCATGCTGCGGAGGAGATCGCTGCATGTAAAAGAACGCTTCCCTTCCCTACAAAACGTCTGCCACATTGCACTGTGCAATACAGCCAGGGCCGGTTTTAGACAAAATGTGGCCCTGGGCAAAATCAAAAGTGGGGCCCCAAATCTTGTAATAATGTACTAACAACACATTTACATTCTGTCGATTCCGACCCTCCCTCACAGATTTACACCCAATAAAGCTCCTCACACAGATCTGCACCCTCATGGCCCCAGAATACTCCACATGCCCCCTCCCCTCACAGCAATCAGTTCCCCTCACTCACGGCATCTAAGAGTGTTAAAAACCAGAAGCGCGGGCTTCCTGTTCAGGCACGCTTTCCCCCTGCGGAGATCGGGGAAAGCACCCTGTTCTAAAAATGAGCCACAGCCTGTACTAGGCTTCCAGGCTCATTGTTATTATATCCCAGTTCAGGCCACTTGATGGCAGCACTGAACTGTGATATAGTGATTTATATACAGACTAAGGCTACATGCACACGACCGTCAGCCTTACATACTAGCGCAGTTACAGAAGATGCCGGGCGCATGCGCAGTAGCGAAACTGAAGCCGGCTGAGTGTACGGGCCGGGATCGCGCTACAGCAGCCCTTTACTGCGCATGCGGGCTGGGAGCGCGGTCCCGGCACTGAGATCCGGCGTGTCAATAAAGGCGGCGGGAGGCGGGGAGAGCAGCATTCAAGATGCCTAGGCGGCTGCCCCCTTGGCTTCAAACCCGACTTTAAGCAGGGGGCAGCGGCTGAATAAAACAACGATTTCTCCAGGAGGCTAGATGCGGCTAAACAATCAAAGAGTGCATTAGGAAACTACTATGCAGCACTATAAGGTACTATTAACAGTTTAGTATCCGTTTTTTTTGTGACAGGTTCCCTTTAAAAACCCTCATAGTAGTTTCCCACACGTTATACAATTATATATATCAGAATTATCATTTATATTATTTTTTTTGCAATTACATATTTATTTTGTGCCATACATTTTTTTGCAATTACTAAAACAAAAATATAAAATAAAATACTTATGCGGTTTGCTCCCCGGTATGAGAACGGAACGGAATGCATTTTGGAACACTCTGTTCTGTTCAGTTATTATTGAAAGATTATAATGAAAGCTGATATACATGTAGGTTTAACATAATTGATTCTAAATACATATGGGGATGATGCGTGGTGTCTGAATTACCGTTCGCAGCGGTCCTCGGGTGTCTCTACTAGTCTCATCATTGGATATGGTGCGTTCTCTGTGGAACGCATCTCGGACTTCGGGTGCGCTCCCCCGTGGAACGCACCCGAACCGGAAGTGCGCTCGAAAGTGGACCACTCCTTTTTTTCTTTTATATAATACACCTAAGAAGTAGCGGTCCCTAAAGAATAAAGTACCCAGTGGCCCAAATAAGGATTTGTATTAAAAATATCCCTATCAAAGAATGGTAGGGGCGGGGCCACGTGATCCGAGTACCCAGTCAAAGAATGTGTCATGTGGGTCTGGGTACTCGATCACGGAAGTCCTAGATCCTAGGGATTTTGGCGCCTCCTTTCTGGTCCTTTTCAGCGTTTCGACGCAACACTACTTTTCTTACATATGCAACCTACCTTGTAATCATTCATGCACACTTATTCGCAACAGAACACTTTCTCCATACTGTGCACACAGTTTTCGACAAATATCGGCACCAGACACACCCTCAGTCCACAAAAAAACGAATCACAGCATGCTGCTCTTCTTCTGTGCAAGTCACAAGTGGGGCAGCCATTGTTTCTCGCACCGTAGTCACAAATGAACTGATGTAACATGTTCAAACCTGCACAGCAGTGACTGGGGAGATTATGTCAAAAAATGATGTATTTGTCTTTTATGAAAGTTGATTAAAATAAATGCTACAGCCAGAGTGCGGATACTTTTTGTCTCATCCTAGTAGGTTTGAAAACTGAAATCTATAATATGTGGCCATCTTAAGGCACCCAGGACCTGTCAGAGATCTACCAGATTTGAAGGTCTAAATTATAATTTGTATGACGTGACATAATAGTTTAATAATTTTAAAGGGCATCTGACAGCAGATTTGTACCTATGACACTGACTGACCTGATACACATAGGCATCTGTGTTGGTCCCATGTTCATTGCTGAGAAAAGTGATGTTTTAATATATGCAAATGAGCATCTAGGAGCAATGGGGGCGTTGCCATTACACCTAGAGGCTCAGCTCTCTCTGTAACTGCTGCGCTCTCTCCACTTTAATTGACAGGACCAGGTGTGATGACTTTTTCATGTTAACATACAAATTCCTTACCCCTCCCCCATGAATAAAAATTGAATTGAAAATAATAATAAAGTAATGAGAAACCAATGATTTTAAACCTATGGAAATAGCTGGCAATGAATAAAAGAGTTTTCCTTTTCCTTTTTCCCAAAGTATGATGGAACCACCACCCAGGGGTGGGATCACCGGGTCTCCCAAACCAGTTGTTAAAACAGAGCAATGGAGAAGCAGGATGCCAACCCGGATCTACATTTTTAGTTAAAGGGGTTATCCTATAATGAAAGGGGTTGTCTCACTTCAGCAAATGGCATTTATCATGGAGAGAAAGTTAATACAAGGCACTTACTAATAGAAAAAAGTGCTGGACTATGCAAACTCTCTCAATCCCGGTCATCAGAGAGGCCTGCGCTTCCTATATTGGGCAAGCACAGCCATCTCTGCTGGATTGCAGGGTCATTGCAACCCCTGGATACAAGCAGTGTATAATGTGATGGAAAATGAATCAAGCCAGCAAAGGAGGCAATATTGACAATCACAATACTGTAGTAAGTGCCTTGTATTAACTTTCTCTACATAATAAATGCCACTTGCTGAAGTGAGACAACCCTTTTAATGTTTAAAAGAACATTAAGGATGAGCTGGCTGGTTGGTATATCCCCTCTACCCTGGATGACCTAATTTATCTGGGCCACCCGGACTGAACCCATGCAGGCTGACTGAACAGGAACGTGACCACCGTCGTACAAGGGGACTTTGCTTCTATTGTCGTGGTGCTGGATATTTGTTACGAATACAGGGGAGGGACACAGAACTAGGCCTCAAGGCTAGGGAGAGGGAAAAGGACACCTCTTAGGAAGCCCCTAAACCTGGTCCTGACTCCTGTCAGTATGTATAGACCCTGAAGGGTTTGTAGAAGGATGAGCAGGAACTCGGAGAACCACCTGAAGGTGGGAAAATACATACGCCAAAATCTAGACCCTAGGAGCTCTGAAATGCCCTAGGTAGTGGCAGGGGATGAGACTACTGGTTCCTTCCCAGGTGAACGAATCAGCGTCTCCCTGAGGCCTAGCAACAACAATCACAGAGTAACAACCAAATAAAAAGAACAGTACAACTATCTAATACAAAATGGATGAGCAGGAACACAGGTAAGATCCACACACCAACTCTTCCAAATCCAAGCAGAGAATATCAACCGCATGGTATGAAGTGTGAGATCAAACTAAGTAGGGAATACAGTAATGACCACGGGCTGCACCTGACAAGAGGTGTGGTCATTGCCAAACCACAACACTGAGAATTAAGAGACTGTCAGTTAACCTCACGTGCAATCAGTCTCTCTGATCTTTTAACCTCTGTCACAGAAGGTACTGTGACAATATCTTCTCCATACCTGTCCCCTGAAGCCAGGAAACTCCCAAGCCTAGGGTCTGTTGGAGAGGCGACCCTAGATGAAGACAATTCCTCTCTCTCCCTGACTCTGCCAGTAACCTTGTTGTTGGGAGATGTTCAGTTCACAGAGACTACGCTTCTGGATTCCGGGTCGACAGCAACAAGTCGTAGTGAATCGTCATCAAATTCCTATTCGACGCCTACAGAGACCTCTGATGGTATCATCCATCTATCTATGGAAGGGGTCTATCTAAGTCCATACAATTTATTACTAAACCTGTAAAATTACAGATGGGAGCTCTTCATACTGAAGAGATTTAGTTCCTGATTCTCCCAAGTCTGTCCCACTCTCTCCTCCTGGGACTTCCGTGGCTCTGTGTCCATGAACCTATGCTTGACTGGAGGACCGAAGAGGTGCTTTGTTGGGGACAGTTCTGCCTTGGGAGGGGTCTTTTCTCTGTACAGCCGGCTTGGTCACTTCAAGTACAAATCTCGAGGGTTTGTCCGCAGCATATCATGCCTACGCGGACATCTTTGATAACAAAAAGGCTGAGACTTTACCTCCACACGGGCCGTATGATTGCCCTATTGACCTGGTTCCTGGTTCTTTGCCTCCCCATGGTCGTATTTATCCTCAGTCACCAGCAAAGACACAAGCCATGTCCGAGTACATTGAAGAAAATCTTGATAAAGGATTTATCTGTAAATCATCTTCTCCAGCTGGCGCTGGTTTCTTCTTTGTGAAGAAAAAAAATGTTTCTCTACAACCATGCATCGATTATAGGGGTTTCAATTAGATCTCTGTCAAGAACAAGTACACTCTTCCCCTTATTCCTGATTTGTTTGACCGCCCAAAAGGAGCTAAAATCTACTCCAAATTAGACCTACATGGGGCCTACAACCTGATCAGGATTCGCCAAGGGGATGAGTGGAAGACTGCTTTCAACACCCATGACGGTCACTATGAGTACCTGGTGATGCCTTTTGGGCTAAACAATGCGTCTGCAGTCATCCAGGAATTTGTTAATGATATCTTTAGACACTTGCTCTACTCCTGCTTTGTGGTGTACCTCAATGACATTCTTGTATTCTCCCCAGATTTGGTCTCCCACCGGAGACAGGTCCGTCTGGTCTTGCAAAGATTAAGAATCATCTGTACGCCAAATTCAAAAAAATTATATTTGAACAGTACTCGCTTCCACTGCTGGGGTACATACTATCTGATACTGGCCTGCATATAGATAATGAGAAGCTGTCCTGGATTTTAAAGTGGCCTCGTCCTTCTTTTTGTGCCGCAGTTCTCTTCCTCGACAGCTCCTATCTCAGCTTTGACCCGCAAGGTAGCAAATCCCAAGAGTTGGACAGTTGAGGCTGAATCGGCCTTTCAAGCCTTGAAGCAGGCCTTTTCTACGGCTCCAGTACGCCATCGTCCTGATGCCAGTAAGCTATTTTTTTCTAGAGGTGGATGCATCGTCTATTGGAGCTGGTGCGGTGCTTTCACAAAAGTCTTCCTTGGGTAAGATGACAACCTGTGGCTTCTTCTCCAGGCCATTCTCCGCTCCTGAGCACAACTACTCAATTGGGGACAGAGAAATGTTGGCCATTAAGATAGCATTGGAGGTATGGCGGTACCTTCTGCAAGGAGCGGCTCATCCAGTGGTAATCTATACCGACCACAAGAATCTTACTTATCTGCAGTCTGCACAAAGACTTATGGAGTCATTTATCAAACTGGTGTAAAGTAGAGCTGGTTTACTTGCCCATAGCGATGAATCAGATTCAAGCTTTCATTTTGGACAGCTCCTTTGTAAAATGGAAGGTGAAATCTGATTGGTTGCTGTGGGCAACTAATCCAGTTCTACTTTACACCAGTGTGATAAATGACCCTATCAATCCTTCTCAAGCCAGCTGGTCCTTGTTCTTTGCCCGCTTTGATTGCATTCTTCACTTCCGTGCTGCAGATAAGAACATCAAAGCAGATGCTCTTTCCAAGTCCTTTGACTCTACCGATCAGGAGGAGGAGCCTCAACACATCATTGATCCTGCAAAAAATCTGCCCTGTCAAGTTATCTGAGATTCCGCCAGGAAAGACTTTTGTTGCTGAGTCTCTCAGGAGACGGGTCTTACACTGGGGTCACTCCTCGAAAGTCGAAGGTCATGCCGGTCAGCAAAAAACATCCAGATTCATCACTCAACGGTACTGGTGGCCATCCATGCGGCAAGATAGCCAAGAGTTTGTCGCTGCCTGTCATGTGCACAGAATAAAACCTCAAAGCAACATCCAGCCGGCCTTTTGCTTCCTCGTCATGAGGCTCCCTGGCAACAGATAGCCATGGACATTATTACAGATCTTCCCGTATCCTCTGGTTGCACTGTGATTTGGGTTGTGGTGGATCGTTTTTCTAAAATGGCACACTTTATTCCTCTGAGTGGTCTCCTTTATGCTCCTCAACTGGCCAAGAAATATATTGAACATATTTTTTTCCCCACAGTATTGTGTCTGATAGAAGTGTACAGTTCACGTCAAACTTCTTCGAGCTATCTGCAAGTTACTGAATGTATCCCTTCTCTTCGGCTTATCATCCTGAGTCTAAAGTATGGCTAGCATCCAAGTATATGATAAAACAGTATATAGGGGGGCTCTCACAGTGATGTGCTGGATAGTGGAGGGTACACTATCTACTGGGTCACCCAATAGGATAAACAATAGCAGATATATTATAGGCACTCCTCCTTCTGATTTGTACAGTTGTGTTCAAAATAATAGCAGTCAGACATCACTAACCTGATCATTCACTGTTTTGGGTAAAAATTATTTTTCTACATGGCAAATAATTTACTAGCAGGTGTAGTAGAGTAATAGAAATACAACAGACCCAACAGTCATGACATGCATGCTGCTGATTCTCTGTAATTAAATCACTTATTGAAAGGGGCATGTTCAAAATAATAGCAGTGTGGAGTTCAATTAGTAAGGTCATTCATTCTTTGAAAAACAGGTGGCAATTATTGCCCTTATTTAAGGAAGGAAGGCAGCAAATGTTATACATGCTGGTTATAGTGCATTTCTCTCTGAGGAATATGGGTAGTTCTAGACATTGTTCAGAAGAACAGCGTACCTTGATTAAAAAGTTGATTGGAGAGGGGAAAACATATAAAGAAGTGCAGAAAATTATAGGCTGCTCAGCTAAAATGATTGCAAATGCTTTAAAATGGCAACCAAAACCTGAAAGACCTCGTCTCCTTGAACGAGCGCTGTGTATACAGATCTGCTTCCTGTCCCAGCCCGGTGGTCATTTGACCGCCGGGGCCGGGAGAGTGCAGGAGCTGTCGGGTCTTCCACAGGCCTCGATCAGCTCCTGCACCCAGTTACAGGAGAAATCAATAGTGGGGGGAAAAAAAAGTGACGTTAAATGTCTCCCAGAAGTCTTGTATGACCTTATGGGGGACGAAAAGTGTAAAATGAAAAAATAAAAAAAGTAAAGTGTTTTATATGTTAAATAAATAAATAAATCCCTAATTAAGTAATTAATAGTTTTTTTTAAAAATAGAAATAAATAAATAAAATAGACATATTTGGTATTGCCACATCCGTGACGTCCGGCTCTATAAATATATCACATGATCCACCCTGTACGATAAACACCATAAAAAAATAAAATAAAAACAGTGTAAAAAAAAAAAAGCCATTTTTGTCACCTTACATCACAAAAAGTGCAACACTGAGTGATCAAAATGCGTATATCCCACAAAATGGAACCAATAAAACGTCACCACATCCCGCAAAAAATGAGCCCCTACATAAGAAAATCGCTTAAAAAATAAAAAAAAAACTATAGCTCTCAGAACATGGAGAGATTAAAACATCATTTTTTTTGTTTCAAAAATGCTATTGTGTTAAAGTAAAATAAATAAAAAAAGTATACATATTAGGTATCGCCGCGTCTGTAACAACCAGCTCTATAAAAATGTCACATGACCTAACCCCTCAGGTGAACATCGTAACAAATAAAAAAATATAAACAGTGCCAAAAAAGCCATTTTTTTTACCTTACATCACAAAAATTGCAACACCAAGCGATCAAAAAGGCGAATACCCCCGATAATAGTACCAATCAAACCGTCACCTCATCCCGCAAAAAATGAGCCCCTACATAAGAAAATCGCTTAAAAAAAAAAAACTATAGCTCTCAGATCATGGAGACATTAAAACATAATTTTTTTGTTTCAAAAATGCTATTATTGTGTTCATCTTTGCACTGCACTGCGCTCATCACATGGTCCGTCACATGATCTATCACCATGGTGATGGATCATGCGATGGACCATGTGATGAGCGCAGTGACGTCATCAAAGGTCCTATTCCTACTGCACAGCAAAGATGAAGACAGAAGAGAAGCCGGGCTGCGCGAACAAGTGGATTAAGGTGAGTTAATTTTTTTTAACCCCTCCAGCCCTATTGTACTATGCATTCTGTATTAAGAATGCTATTATTTTCCCTTATAACCATATTATAAGGGAAAATAATAAAATCTACACAACACCTAACCCAAACCCGAACTTCTGTGAAGAAGTCCGGGTTCGGGTCTGGGTACCAAACATGCTGATTTTTCACACGCGCGTGCAAAATGCATTACAATGTTTTGCACTCGTGTGGAAAAATCGCGCATTTTCCCGCAACGCACCCGCATCTTATCCGGGCCAAAAACATGACGCCCGTGTGAAAGAGGTCTAACTATCAGTCGAAAAATAAAAAAGCTATGGCTCTCAGACTATGGAGACACTAAAACAATTTTTTTGTTTAAAAAATGCTATTATTGTATAAAACTTAAATAAATGAGAAAAAGTATACATATTAGGTATTGCCACGTCCGTAACAATCTACTCTATAAAAATTTCACCTGACCTAAGCCCTAAATAAATAAAAACTGTGCTGAAACAACCATTTTTTTGGTCACCTTGACCCATAAAGTGTTATAATGAATGATCAAAAAATCACATGTACTCAAAGATGGTACGACCCCCGGACGAAGGCACGCCGAAACGTGCGTCAGGGTAGCGCCATCCTGGTTCGTACAGCACACTATCACTATTAGGTGAGTCCCTGTCTTTTGGCTTTATTGACATTGGATATAGGTGTTTTTCGATTACTGGTTATTACTGTGAATCGCTTCCAGTCTGGATACTTTAGCACATGCATGTGATCCCTAATTCTTTAGCCGTGTAGACACTTTGATTGAGACTCACCCTATACATTCTTTATATGTACAATTTGCTATATGTTCAAACATTTGGTATATTATATTACATTCGGACACGTTTGTTATTTATTATTATACTTCTTTTGATACGTGTGCAGCGCCAAGATGGTGCTTTCTCTGTCACTCTCCTTCACTTTTTAACGGCTTATTATATATATCATATATATTTTAATCATGTCATAATAAAAAAAAAAATTTTATAAACGGTACTGGGAGCTCCGTCCTTTGTTTATTCGCTTGTTATACTCGTGAGCTGGTACCGAGTCATTTGTATAAGTGGCCCATGGTTTTGTTGGGTGGACATTTGTTTCCACTCCCACTATTAGGCCATTTTCTGGTCTTTTTTTCTAACCAAAAATGGTACCAATAGAAATGTCAACTCTTCCTGCAAAAAACAAGCCCCTGCACAAGGCGATCAGCAGAAAAATAAAAAAAATATGGCGTTCAGAAAATGGAGACACAAAAACATTATTTGTTTTTTCAAAAATGCTTTATTATGTAAAACTGAAACAAACAAAGGAAGTAGATATATTTGATATCATTGCGTCAGTAACAACCTGCTCTCTAAAAATAGCCCATGATCTACCCTGTCAGATGAATGTTGTAAAAAGTAAAAAGGTAAAACAAACAGCCATTTTTTGGTTACCTTGCCTCTCAAAAAACATAATATAGAGCAATTAAAAATCATATGTACCCCAAAATAGTACCAATAAAACTGGCACCTTATCCCCTAGTTTCCAAAATGGGGGTCACTTTTTGGGGGAGTTTCTACTGTAAAGGTGCATCAGGGGGGCTTCAAATGGGACATGGCATCTAAAAACCAGTTCAGCAAAATCTACCTTCCATAAACCATATGGCGCTCCTTTTCTTCTGTGCCCTGCCGTGTGCCCTTATATCAGTTTATGACCACATGTGGGTTGTTTATGTAAACCGCAGAACCAGGGTAATAAATATTAAGTTTTGTTTGGCTGTGAACGCTCAATGTGTTATAGAAAAAAAGGATTAAAATGGAAGATCTGCCAAAAAAGTGAAATTTAGAAATGTAATCTCTATTTTCCGTTAATTCTTGTGGAACACCTAAAGGGCTAACAAAGTTTGTAAAATCAGTTTTGAGTAACTTAACCAAATCTCTTTTTATTGGTCATGTCAGGAAAAAGACATAGGCAGCATCAGACATAGACATAAACATAACACATTTTACAGTGTTCAACACAAAAAGTGCATCATAATAAGCAGCTGTAGAGCATATTATGTTGATCATATAAAACAATCTGTAATGTGAATTGACAGGCAAAAATGTCATCCCTATCCAGGCATATGAACAGTATCATGGTAAAAACAATAGAGACCAAGTATAACAAATAATATAAGGAAGGACATTGAGACAAAGGAAAGAGGGGGGAGTAAGGGGGGGAGGGGGAATTCTGCTCTAGTTGTCAGGATATCTGAAGTTCTTCCAAGGAAGCCATGTCTTGAGGAACTTTGTGCGAGTATGTGACTCCCAGTGGGCCAGTTCCTCAAACCTATATAATTGGTCCATTTTTTCCATCCAACCTAAGATGGTACGAGGTAGAGTTTGCCTCCACAACAGGGGAATTAAAAGTTTAGCTGCTGTAATTAGTATAGTAGGTAGATCTGATTTGGCTGGAGTGTATGACGTGTTAGGGCACCAGAGTAAGATCAGTTTCTGATCCAGGACTACGGATGTGGAGCAAATTTTGTTAATTAAGTTCTCCACTTGGCTCCAGAAGGGGCGTATACTTAGGCAATCCCAAAGAATATGTGAGAGAGAACCGATGCCCGCTCCACACCTCCAGCAGACCTCAGGGATTTCCGGGTTGAGTCTATGTAGGAACTCAGGTGTTTTGTACCATCGGGTCAACAACTTGTACGAATTCTCCTGGATTTTAATGCAACGGCTAAAGCCATGTGAATGGGTCAGGATAAAAGCTTTTTCTGGTTCTGACAATTTCAGGGATAGTTCTTTTTCCCAAGAGCTCAGGAAATGTGGTTCAGAACAGGCAAAGGACAGTAGTTCCTTATACATCGTGGAGAAGGGTCTGCTGGAGGGCCGAGCCGACCTCAGCCTCTGCTCCAACCAAGTGGGGGAGGCAAAATGGGATGTTTGTATTTGCAGGAGTTTTGTGTCTCTTTTAAAGCTATGTAGATGTAGAAATGCTACAGACTTAACTCTAGGTAATTCGAGGATTCCTTTCCAATCTAGTTCCCCCTCTACCGACATCACGTTCCGCAGGGTGTGGTTCTTAAGCAGGGCCCAAACTCCTGTGACATTAGACATTTTGGGGTGAATATAGCATTGTAGTAGATGTAGTGGGAGCTCAGGGCTCGGGAAATTAAGTATCTTGGAGCTATACAGCATAGACCAGGTGAATAGTATCCCTCTCCACAGTAAAGGTAGTTTAGAAGCTGTGGGAGAACACGACCGGACACCCCACAAAATCAATTTCTCATTATTAGTGAGTAACGTTTGTTCCAAATGTGAACAAATGTTCCCCGGATGTTCTGAGAGAAGGCTCATGCCTCTGCACATAAGGTTATCTTTATAATACAAGTGGACATCAGGCAGCCCGAATCCCCCGAACCTCTTTTCCCTAGTTAGAATGGTGTAGGCCACCCTCGGGGACCGGCCTCTCCAAAGAAAAAGGGACACCATTCGGCGGACCTCTGTAAAATAGGACTGTGGGGCCCAAATTGGTAATGTCTGAATAAGGTACAAGAACCTAGGGAGTATATAGGTTTTCAAGTAGTTCTTCCTCCCTATTCAGGAGATAAATGGTATTTTTAGTGATTGGAGCTGCGTCTTAACAGATTGTAGCAAAGGAAGATAATTGGAGGGGAATAACTCCTTAGGGTCTGCCGTAACGTTGATACCAAGAAATGGTATTTCCTTTGAGGCCCATTTAAAAGGAGTGGAATCTTTTAAGTGTTGTACTATGTTTCCAGGGCAAGAGACATTAAGAGCCATTGATTTGGAATAGTTTATCTTAAAATTGGAAACAAAGCCAAAATCTTCAAAAATATTGAGCAGTCTGGGGAAAGAAGCTTTGGGATTTGAGGTTATCACCAGGAGATCATCTGCAAAGGCTGCTGTTAGATGTTTTTGAGAACCTATAGTGACACCCTTAATCTCAGGTGATTGGCGAATTTTGCTCAGCAGGGTCTCCATCACTAAAATAAAAAGAGTCGGGGAGAGTGGACAACCTTGGCGCGTACCATTA
The DNA here is from genome assembly GCF_014858855.1 of Bufo gargarizans. NCBI lineage: Eukaryota > Metazoa > Chordata > Amphibia > Anura > Bufonidae > Bufo > Bufo gargarizans. The sequence continues at coordinate 42,323,004 of NC_058090.1, read as the reverse complement.
GTGATGTCAAATGCTGGGGATAAGGTCCCATTGACTTTGACCCTGGCAGAAGGGGCTAGATATAATGAGAAAATGGCTGAAATAAATTGCTCTGGTATCCCAAACTTTGACAGTATCTTGGACATGAAGGGCCAACTCACCCTGTCAAAAGCCTTTTCAGCGTCGGTACACAGCAATGCCACAGGTACTGCATTAGCTCGCGCCCAGGACATCAAGTGCAGTAGACGGATGGTATTCTCATTGCCCCTTCTGCCAGGGACAAACCCAACCTGCTCACCATATATTATGTCAGGGAGCATCCGCTGAAGGCGCTGGGCCAATATCTTCGCCCACCACTTGACATCGACATTTAACAAAGAAATGGGGCGGTAACTGCCACATTCAAGAGGGTCTTTATTTTCCTTATGAAGGATGGTGACATGGGCCATTAGGGATTGTGGAGGTAAGGACCCTCCATTTAGTAAATAGTTGCAGAGGGATTTAAAATGTGGGAGCAGTATGTCCTTAAAGGCTTTATAGTATGAAATGTTCAAGCCGTCAGGACCGGGGCTTTTCCCAGAAGGGATTGAGGACAGCACTTTTAATATCTCTTCGTCCGTAATTGGGGAAGTAAATTGGGAAGCCTGCGAGGGGCTTATGGAAGGTAGATTAAGTGTTTTGAGGAATTGATCTGTCGCGTTAGCTATTAACTCCAGAGTGGCGTGGCTTGGAAGTGGCAAGTTATATAGATTAGAATAAAAGGCGCAAAACGCCTTTGCTATCTCAGGCGTGGTCTTATGTTCATTGCCCGACTCATCCCTAATAGCAGGAATAAAGGAATCTACCTGTTGTTGTTTACAAAGTGCCGTCATCAGTTTGTTCCCCCGGTCACCATGGGCATAGGACTTGAACTTAGATCGGAACAGTAGTTTGGCCGAGGTAGCGTTCAATAGGTTTTTAAGGTCATTTCTGGCTTTATACAGCTCTGTTGCTACCTGGGAGGCTTGGGACTGTTTGTGGGTGAGCTCAAGAGCCACGATACGGGACATTAACAGGTTCTGGGCCAGGGAACGTTTTTTCTTGACATAAGAGCCGAGAGCAATCAGCTCGCCCCTTATCACGGCCTTGTGCGTCTCCCATATGATGGGGATAGATGGAGGAGAAGAGCCAGACATGTTAATCTTGAAAAATTCGGACAATGAAGCTGAGAGTTTGGAAATATTGTCAGGGTCCTGGATAAGGGTGTCATTCAGTTGCCATGTCCAATCTTTCTTTGGGAGGCCGGCTAGCGAGAGGGTTAGGAAGATTGGGGCATGGTCTGAGAGTACAATGCTCCCTATTTTAGCACTGGAGACTAATGGGGCGTGGGCACCTGAAAGGAAAAGGTAATCGATCCTATGATAAGAATCTTTTGCATGAGAATAAAATGAGTAATCCCTTCCTGAGGGGTTTAATGTACGCCACATATCTAACACTCCCAGCCTTTTCAGAGAAACCTTAAGGCGTCTCAAAAGCCTGTGGGTGACAGATGACCTGCCTGACGAGGAATCTAAAGAAGGCTCCAAGACCACATTAAAATCCCCACCTAGTATAAGCAATCCCTCTGTAAAGGAGCCCAATTGTCTAAGGGTCTGAACGAGCCACGGGATCTGGCCCCTATTGGGGGCGTATATATTCGCCAGTGTGACAGAGGTGTCAGCAATAAGGCCTTTTACAAACAAAAAGCGCCCCTCGGAATCCGCAGAGGTTGCCTTCTGAGTAAACGGTATACTTTTGTGTACTGCAATGCTGACCCCTCTGCTAGCTGATGAATGGGTGCTATGATACCATTGGGAGAACTTTGTGGATGGTAATTTCGGTATCTTCCCTGTTTTAAAGTGCGTTTCTTGAAAGTAGGCTATAGAAGTTTTATCTTTTTGCAAGAGTGACAATACCTGAGATCTTTTACATGGCTCGTTCAGACCCCGGACATTCAGTGATGATACAACAAAGGTAGTCATGGTGATCTATCATAAAATGAAGAGTAAAGCATTAACCCTTGAAAGCATACAATCTTAATACATAAGACAAATCCTGACTGAGCAAGGAAGGAGGACAAAATGGAAAGGATAAACAGACATATAAGGCGGTGTAGAAAGGCACAAGGGACCATCATAGATGGAAGATATGTGTCACCGAGGTTCCTGGCCTCGGTGAAGTAGGAGCCAGTAGTGTAAATGTCCGCAGCAGTTGCTGATGGACACTTTGATAGTTAGCATAGCTGTGAAAAGCTAATCCGGGCCGGCTCTTACTGGGAGCAGCCAAAGTGCAGGGAGGGTTGGCTGTTCCCCATGGTCCAGGCCGGGTTTTGACGGGCTTACAAAAAGTCAGCCAGCAGGGTCAGTGGTGTGATTACCTGGCTGATGGTGGAGCTCTGTGTAGCTGTGTGTTTTGGAGCCGAGTGAAAACCAGTGGGTCTCTGCCGAGAGACAAAGGACAAAGCAAGGTTCCCATCCACTCCGTGGGGAGTACGGTACTGTGCCCTAAAACTTTCTATGTGATTTTTCAGATTCAAGATTGAACTGTTTTTCTTTAAGTGTCAGCTGAAGTAAGCTGATCACTACCGCCTGTTGAATTGTGGTGTGCCAACAATAAAAGACATTTATTACTTTGATTTCCACCACTAAAAGGCTACTGTGTATTTATCTGAAGGCTACCATTTGGGAAATCCCTACAATTGGTGTCGGATGCGGGCACACCCAGGATTGCTTGAAGCAGCAACAAGTTAAATGTCAGAAGCTGTTTTTTTTTCCTCTGGTTGGACTCTTAAAGGGCCAGTAGCCTAAATTACTGAATGGATTTTTTTTGTTGAAAGGAAGTTTTTCAATTGATGTCCTGGGTTAAAGCAGCAGCGGAGCTTCAACAAGAGTCAATGAAAATGGAGGATCTTATCAAGCAGATGGTGCAGAGCAATCTACAGCAGCAACAGGCATTGGAGCAACAACGGCAGGCTAATGCCCATCAGCAGGAGACGAACCGCCTACTGGCGGAGCAAATTGCAACCCTAAGAGAGAGGGTGGCCGCACAACCAGCGGGGTATGTGGCTGAACAGAATGTGGGCGGAATAAAAAACGTGCAATCTGCCTTACAAAAAATGACCGCAGAGGATGACGTAGAAGCCTTCCTCACCGTCTTTGAGCGGGTCGCTGAGCGGGAGAGACTACCAGCTGAGCAATGGGCCGAGGTGCTGGCCCCCTTCCTCTCAGGCGAACCCCAGAAGGCGTATTATGACTTATCATTGCAGGATGCACGGGAATACTCCCGACTAAAGGCAGAAATATTGGCACGTCTGGGGGTAACCATCACCGTCCGAGCTCAGAGGGTGCACCAGTGGGGGTTTCAGAGAGGCAAGCCTCCCAGGTCCCAAATGTTTGATCTACTGCACCTCGTCCAAAAATGGCTACAGCCAGATGTCTGTTCCCCAGCCAAAATGGTGGAGCGGGTCGTAATGGACCGATTCCTGCATGCTCTCTCTAAGCCGGTACAGTGCTGGGTTGCACAAGGAAATCCACAGACTGCAGATGACTTAATAGGTTTGGTAGAGAGGTACTATGCCGTAGAGCCAACCATAGCTGCCTCAGGATCCTTGAACTCCCCCTACTGGAAGGCACGGGTTGACACTGAAGTGCAGAAAAAGGGACTAAAACCCCCCCGGGGTGGACGTTATGAGGCCAAGAGTCTATCAGAACCAACGCCACGACCGTCCTTAAGAGAGGTCATCTGCTGGAGGTGCCATGGCCTGGGACATATGGCAGCCCAATGTCCCATCAGCCCAGAACAAATGGACTGTTCTGTGGGGAGACGAACCTCACTGTTTGCGTGTAGTGCGGTTCCTAATGTTGAGGGAGGACTCCCTTTTTGTACAATTAATGTGAATGGCAACCCCACAAAGGGACTTCTGGACTCGGGGAGCCTGGTCACGCTCCTAACAGCCAGTATTCCTCATAAGTTGGTTCCTGGGAAGACCTTGGGAGTCACCTGCATTCATGGTGATACCAAGGTCTACCCAATAGCCCAGGTGACCTTAAAAACAGAAGAGTGTACAGTATACCACCAGGTAGGGGTAGTGCAGGGATTGATGCATGAGATGATCATTGGCCGAGACTGTCCTGTGTTCTGGGACCTGTGGGCCAAGGCAGTACCGCAGCAACACCCTGGTGCTGCAGACAGCCCCGTGCTCCTTGACCCTGAGATGGTCCCTGACTTTCCGTTCTCGGCCATGGTAGGTGAGAATGAGGAAGATTCTGCCCTTGAGGAGACGGTCCCCGACTTAGAGGTGTCTCGGGGAAACTTTGGGACTGCTCAGTTCCGAGATGAGACTCTAAAAGGGGCCTTAAACAATGTGGGGGTAGTAAATGGGGCACCTCAAGAGCCAGGGGCAGACGAAAGGTACCCTCACTTTGCAATGAATGAAAACTTGTTGTACCGGGTGACTAAAATCCGGGAAGAATTAGTTGAACAGCTCGTGGTTCCTAAAGCATACCGACGCATGGTAATGGACCTGGCACATAACCATGTATTAGGGGGACACTTAGGGGCTGAGAAAACGCTTGAAAGGGTTTTGCAGAGGTTTTATTGGCCCGGGTGTTACAGAGAAATTAAGGATTACTGCCAATCCTGCCCTACGTGCCAAGTAACCTCTCCAGTCGCAAACTTCCGCAGCCCTCTAATACCATTACCAATTATCGAGATACCATTCGAGAGAATTGCGATGGATTTAGTCGGGCCTTTGGTAAAATCCGCAAGGGGGCACCAATATATATTAGTGGTAATGGATTATGCTACCCGATACCCTGAGGCGGTGCCCTTGAGGAAAGCTACCTCTAAAGTTATAGCCAGAGAACTGTTTCAGATTTTCTCCAGAACAGGGCTGCCCAAGGAGATCCTGACTGACCAGGGGACCCCGTTCATGTCCAGGGTCATGCAGGATCTCTGTAAAGTATTAAAAATTAACCAGTTGCGTACCTCAGTGTACCACCCACAGACAGATGGCCTGGTGGAACGCTTCAATAAAACTTTGAAGGCCATGTTGAAAAAAGTGGTTGAGAAAGATGGCAGAGATTGGGATTACCTGTTGCCTTATCTACTGTTCTCAATCAGAGAGGTACACCAAGTGTCAACAGGTTTCTCTCCTTTTGAGTTGTTGTATGGAAGGCATCCACGAGGCCTGTTAGATATCGCTAAGGAGACCTGGGAGAGTGAGGTCACGCCTTACAAAAGTGTCATTGAACATGTGACTACATTGCAGGAGCGAATAGCTCAAATGACACCTATTGTGAAAGAGCATATGCTCCAAGCCCAGGAGGCGCAAGCGAATGTATACAACAGGACCGCCCGTTTTAGACAGTTCAGTCCTGGGGACCGTGTTTTAGTCTTAGTCCCCACAGTGGAGAGCAAGTTCCTGGCCAAGTGGCAAGGGGCCTATGAGATAACTGAGAGGGTGGGCGAAGTTAATTACCGGGTATATCAGCCAGGTAGGAGAAAGCCCTATCAAATCTACCACATCAACTTGTTAAAACCATGGAAGGATAGGGACCCTCCTGAGAGCCCATGTCTGTTGACCCAACCAGACGCCACCATCGACAATGTAAAAATTGCCAAAACCCTGTCCCCTTCCCAAAAATACCAATGTCGGCTCCTGTTACAGCAGAATAGGGACTTGTTTACAGAAACCCCTGGCTTAACCAAGGTCATGGAACATGAAATTCTAACGGAACCTCAGGCGCGAGTAAATTTAAAACCGTACAGGATACCTGAGGCCCGAAGGGAGATAGTTTCCAAAGAGGTCCAGAGAATGTTAAAACTGGGGGTAATTGAGAAAATCCAAAAGTGGGTGGTCTAGTCCCATAGTGCTAGTCCCGAAGCCCAATGGAGAGTGGCAATTTTGTAATGACTACCGAAAATTAAACGAGGTGTCCAAAGTAGATGCTTATCCCATGCCCCGGGTGGATGAGCTCATTGAGAGACTAGGGCCAGCTCGATACATAACGACGATACTGGCAAATTCCGTTGTCTAGAGAAGCTAGGGAAAAAACTGCGTTTGCTACACCGGAAGGGTCCTTCCAGTACGTTAGGATGCCGTTTGGGTTGCAAGGGGCCCCTGCCACCTTCCAGAGAGCTATGGACCAAATCTTACGCCCACATCGGGAATATACGGCCGCTTACTTGGATGATATAGTGATCTTCAGTCAAGATTGGGAGAGTCACCTCAGTAAAGTTCAGAGCATCCTAGATGCACTACGAAAGGCCGGGTTCACTATAAATCCAAGTAAGTGTGCCATGGGGTTGGAAGAGGCTCGATACTTGGGATATATCGTAGGAAGAGGTATAATAAAACCCCAAGTAACTAAAGTGGAAGCTATCCAAAAATGGCCCCGCCCACTTACCAAGAAACAGGTCAAAGCCTTTCTCGGTATTGTGGGATACTACAGAAGATTTGTTCCTAAGTTTGCAGAAATAGCAGGACCCCTGACCGACCTTACAAAAGGGGGGAAGTCTGCTGTGATCAAGTGGTCCCAGGAGGCTGAAGAGGCCTTCCAAAAACTTAAGTCCGCCCTCTGTAGACAGCCCATCTTGGTAGCCCCTGACTTTTCTCCCGGGACTTTATTGTTCAGACAGATGCATCAGAAGTAGGCATAGGGGCAGTAATGTCTCAAGTCATAAATGAGGAGGAACATCCCGTGTGTTACCTCAGCAGAAAACTGTCCCCGGCAGAGCGGAATTACTCTATAATTGAAAGGGAATGCTTAGCCATTAAGTGGGCCCTTGATTGTCTCCGATACTATCTACTGGGACGGAGATTTACACTGGTCTCGGATCATGCCCCTCTGCAATGGTTAAGAGAGAAAAAGGGTAAGAATGCCCGTGTCACCCATTGGTTTCTAGCTCTACAGGACTTTAGGTTTTCGGTAGAGCATAGGCCGGGAAGGCTACAAGGAAATGCAGATGCCCTATCCAGAGTACACTGCATGTTTGCTGGAGTTGCCCAGACCCCCGACTTTGGGCAGAGGGGGGGGGGATATGTAGAAAGGCACAAGGGACCATCATAGATGGAAGATATGTGTCACCGAGGTTCCTGGCCTCGGTGAAGTAGGAGCCAGTAGTGTAAATGTCCGCAGCAGTTGCTGATGGACACTTTGATAGTTAGCATAGCTGTGAAAAGCTAATCCGGGCCGGCTCTTACTGGGAGCAGCCAAAGTGCAGGGAGGGTTGGCTGTTCCCCATGGTCCAGGCCGGGTTTTGACGGGCTTACAAAAAGTCAGCCAGCAGGGTCAGTGGTGTGATTACCTGGCTGATGGTGGAGCTCTGTGTAGCTGTGTGTTTTGGAGCCGAGTGAAAACCAGTGGGTCTCTGCCGAGAGACAAAGGACAAAGCAAGGTTCCCATCCACTCCGTGGGGAGTACGGTACTGTGCCCTAAAACTTTCTATGTGATTTTTTTCAGATTCAAGATTGAACTGTTTTTCTTTAAGTGTCAGCTGAAGTAAGCTGATCACTACCGCCTGTTGAATTGTGGTGTGCCAACAATAAAAGACATTTATTACTTTGATTTCCACCACTAAAAGGCTACTGTGTATTTATCTGAAGGCTACCATTTGGGAAATCCCTACAGCGGGAAGACATTTGGACAAAAGTATAAAAGAAAAACATATGCCACAGATATTTTAGTGCGCATTGGAAAAGTCCCATGGAACACCTGACACGTAGTGGATCCTTTCGCATCACGGCGTCAAGCCGGGATCCATCAGGGGGGGGCTTCCATAGGACAACTGAGAGCCACTGATAGGCTTTCAGAGGGGGGTCGACCATCACATGGTAAGGAACCGGTGGAACCCCACATCTTGACCAACTGGGGTGGGGTAACTATGCGGGTAGCAAGATCTTTTCCAGGACAGCCCCAAGGTGACTTGCAAGGGCTAAAGACCACTTTTATAGCAACGGCGTCTTTTTCAGTTAACAAGATCCCCAAAAACTGCAAGGGGTGAAAAACTCAGAACGTAAGTATCTCCATCTTCTATGTAAGCTGAATTTGGAGAGGCAGGCACATAGCCCTGCAACGTAAGGCACAGAATCAACTACTGTGCATGACAAGGGGGGGGGGGGGTCCCTAATGAGACAGCAGAAAATGTTGAAAAAGCAGCTTCAGGTGATCCGACAATCTCTTCTGGCCCTTTCTGCCTTCCCAGGGGACACCTCCGTCCAGGCATCCATTTTTGGCGGAGTAGGCAAGGGGTCGCCCTGATCCGCGGGCATCCAGGATGGGATTTCTATGGGAGCCAGGCCAAGCGGGCCCCAGATAGATTTCAGGTCAGCCGGCTTGCGGACTGTGAGCTGCTTGCCATTCTTCATTATGGCCAGGCCGAAGGGGTACAGCCACCTAAACTGAATGGCTGATGCTCTCAGAGCGTCCAGTAACAGACGGAGGATACGCCGCTTCCCCAGCGTGGTAGGTGCCAGGTCCTGGAAGAACATGAGGGGGGCATCTTCATACCTTAGGTTTTTGGCCTCTCTGCTGTGTCTCAGGATATCAGCCGTGTCTATGAAGCTGAGAAGGCCGCAGATCACGTCGCGCGGCGGCTCTGTGGGTTTCTGCCTTGGGCGCAGTGCACGGTGGATGCGCTCCACCACTACTGTTACTGCTCTGTCTGGGCCTAGCAGCTGTGTGAAGATTTCAGCCGCCACCTTGCGGAGGGCCTCTGCTGCAATGGACTCAGGTAGGCCTCTAATTCGCACGTTTCTGCGCCGGCTCCTGTTTTCTTGATCCTCTATACGGAGGTGGGCCTCATTGATTAAATCATGGTGCATCTGCAGGGCTTGACAGGCTTTGCCTTCATGCTGAAGTCCCTTTTCAGAGGGGCTAAAGCGGCATCCAGGAGCTCTTTAAGCACCTCTTTAGAAAGATTTAAGCGCCGCCGCGGGAGTCGGCACTCCGAGGCCTCCGATGCACTGCCAGCTTCAGATGGTTCCTCTGCGTCTGGGGGCTGTGGCGCGCGCGGCGCCATTTTGGAGACATCGCTGGTGTGCAGCTTCGCCTGCTTCTTGAGGTACTGCTCCATATCTGGTTGCTTGGAGCGAGTAGGTGTCGGTTCTAAGTGATCCCTGTTCCGATCCTTTCCAATTTTCCCCATTGGTGTGCAATTATATAGCTGCTAAAAGGGTTAAATCACCGGTGTGTGTGAGGAGCTCAGGAAGCTGCTGCCATTCAGCTTCACAGCCAGGCTCCGCCCCTAGTTTTGAGTAACTTGAGGGGTATAGTTTCTATAATGGGGTCATTTATGGGGGGTTTCCACTATGTAAGCCCCACAAAGTGACTTCAGACCTGAACTGGTCCTTAAGAAAGTGGGTTTTGGAAATTTTCTTAAAACATAGATTTGCTTCTAAAATTCTAAGCCATTTAACGCCCTAAAAAAAATAATAAAGTGACATTTACAAAATTATGCCAACATAAAGTAGACATATGGGGAATGTTAAGCAATACATATTTTTTGAGGCATCACTTTCTGTTTTAAAAGCAGTGAAATTGAAATGTTGAAAATTGCGAACTTTTCTAAACTTTTGGTAATTTTTTCATAAAAAAAGGTGAAATATATTGACTCAAATTTAGAACTATCATGAAGTACAATGTGTCACGAGAAAACAATGGCTTGGATAAGTAAAAGCGTTCCAAAGTTATTACTACATAAAGTGACATGTCAAATTTGCAAAAAAATGGCTCAGTCAGGAAGGGGGTAAATGGCCCAGATGGGAAGTGGTTAAGTTGCTGGCCACTCTCCAGGTACCAAATTCTTTTCACACCTCCTTGCTGAAACCTGTCATCCTGAATCGCTTTTTCAAGAAACCTGTCTCTACTCCTGTTCCAGTCAGTGAGGAGAACGTCTATGAGGTCAAAGGTGTCCTGGGGATGAAGAAGAGTAGAGGTAGGACCTTATTTCTCGTGGACTGGAAGGGATTTGGTCCTAAGGAAAGATCTTGGGAGCCAAAAGAAAACATCAGTGCCTCTCTGCTTCTGATTTTTTATTTTATTTTTTATCTAGGGTCAGACCTGAGGAGAGGGGGTGTAAGGGGAGTGGGTACTGTTAACCTGGCATCCCGTGCCTGCAATTCTGTCCCTACACGCGGGCACAGGCATCAGACTTCCTCACTCCTCCTACAGTAAGGCGCCTGACCAACTTGGTCACTAGCTTGTCTAGCACTATTGTGTGAAGGTGTGATTCTGCTTTACTGTGTACCGGACCCTTCTTCTTGTTTAAACAGACTTTGCCTCATTGCTGCCTTCCCTGACCTCGGCCTTCGTACCCTGACTATGCTTCTACCTGATCAGCCCACTGGCTGGCGCAGGCGGCGAAATGACGTCATTGCGCCGCCTGCGCCGTACAGCACAGGACACAGGCCAGAAGAGGCTTGCATCGCATCACTGACATGGAGGTAAGTATAAGTGTTTTTTTTTTTTTTTTATATGTACATTAGTTTTACTGGCACATTAGGGGGGCTCTTGTTACTGGCACATTAGGGGGGCTCTTGTTACTTGCACATTAGGGGAGCTCTTGTTACTGGCAGTGCTGGCATATTAGGGGGGGCTCTTGTTACTGGCACATTAGGGGGGCTCTTGTTACTGGCAGTGCTGGCACATTAGGGGGCTCTTGTTACTGGCAGTGCTGGCACATTAGGGGGGGGGGCTCTTGTTACTGGCACATTAGGGGGGCTCTTGTTACTGGCAGTGCTGGCACATTAGGGGGCTCTTGTTACTGGCACATTGGGGGGGGCTCTTGTTACTGGCACATTAGGGGGGCTCTTGTTACTGGCACATTAGGGGGGCTCTTGTTACTGACACATTGGGGGGGCTCTTGTTACTGGCACATTGGGGGGGCTCTTGTTACTGACACATTGGGGGGGCTCTTGTTACTGGCACATTGGGGGGCTCTTGTTACTGGCAGTGCTGGCACATTAGGGGGCTCTTGTTACTGGCACATTGGGGGGGCTCTTGTTACTGGCACATTAGGGGGGCTCTTGTTACTGGCACATTAGGGGGCTCTTGTCACTGGCACATTAGGGGGGCTCTTGTTACTGGCATGTGATGGGGGGGCTCTTGTTACTGGCAGTGCTGGCACATTAGGGGGCTCTTGTTACTGGCAGTGCTGGCACATTAGGGGGGGGCTCTTGTTACTGGCACATTAGGGGGGCTCTTGTTACTGGCAGTGCTGGCACATTAGGGGGCTCTTGTTACTGGCACATTGGGGGGGGCTCTTGTTACTGGCACATTAGGGGGGCTCTTGTTACTGGCACATTGGGGGGGCTCTTGTTACTGGCACATTGGGGGGGCTCTTGTTACTGGCACATTGGGGGGGCTCTTGTTACTGGCAGTGCTGGCACATTAGGGGGCTCTTGTTACTGGCACATTAGGGGGGCTCTTGTTACTGGCACATTAGGGGGCTCTTGTTACTGGCATGTGATGGGGGCTCTTGTTACTGGCACATTGGGGGGCTCTTGTTACTGGCACATTGGGGGGGGCTCTTGTTACTGGCACATTGGGGGGGCTCTTGTTACTGGCACATTGGGGGGGCTCTTGTTACTGGCACATTGGGGGGGCTCTTGTTACTGGCACATTGGGGGGGCTCTTGTTACTGGCACATTGGGGGGCTCTTGTTACTGGCACATTGGGGGGGGGGCTCTTGTTACTGGCACATTGGGGGGGGCTCTTGTTACTGGCACATTGGGGGGGGGGTCTTGTTACTGGCACATTGGGGGGCTTTTGTTACTGGCATGTGATGGGGCTCTTGTTACTGGCATGTGATGGGGGCATCTATGTGGGCACATTTTACTGGCACATTATTAGGGGCACTTATTACTGGTACATTATTGAGGGCACTAAAAGGGCATCTACTGAGGCCACAAAGAAGGGGTAATTTATATGGGGGGCTCTGTATAGTGGCTTTTTTACTGGGGCACATTATGGTGGGTACTATGGGGAAGGGGGGAGAGGAGTGCTATGGGGTGATCTATGGGGGGCACTAAGAAGGGGTATTTTATTATACTTGCAAGTTATGGGGGACACTGAGGGCATCTACTGGGGTAACTATATATGGGGCATTTTATACTGGTACATTATGGGGGCACTAGGAGGAAGGGGGAGAGGAGCACTATGGGGGCATTTCCTAGGGGAACTATATAGGGGTATTTTATACTGACACAATATGTGGGCACTATGGGGACATTAGCTCAACTGGGGGCATTACAAGGGGTATTTTATAAGGAGAATTATTACTACTGGGGGGGGGCATTATGGTGGGCTTTATTACTCCCCCATGGTATGACCCCCTTTTGCAGCACCATCCTCTCTCTGCTCTGTGACCCAACTGCCCCTTCTCCAAATCCTTATTATGAAATCTTTCTCATTAGGATAAAACACATCAGCTCCGCCGAGTCCCCGGCCAAAGTGTTGAAGTGGCGTCCGAGATCCCCAAGGGCCAAGCCAAGTAACTGTAAGTGTTTCTGATGAAATATGTTTGTTATACACATATAGCATACACAATATACAGTATACCTCTACACTGTGTAGTCTGTTCTATAAGCACCATTGTTTTGTGGCGGTGGACAGAAAATAATCTGGAAGTGCCCCTCCCGAGACCAGGCTCTGGATCCGCCACTGGATCAGCCTCTGGCCTCCCAGCCTCTTCTGGGTGTACCATACCACCATTGTGTCCACACCAGGTCCCTATTCCCTCGTGTCCCAACCCCTCTCAGAGGTAGAACCTGGTACACTCCTTGGGAAAGTCTATCCTCACCATCAAGGTATTATGAAGAATGAGGGGTGTTCTTAGACATCACCCTCTGAGGGAGTTGGTCTAGTGGGACAGCGAGTTGGCACCTGCTGAACATAACACTTTGCTTGAACAATACGGATTGTGTCAGGATCTGTTCTGGGAAAGATTGATGGTTTTGTACGAAAGTTCAATCAGTTTTGTACGCGATTGCGTTCAGTGTTTGCATTTTTTCCATCCGGATCTTACCCGGATTTCATGTTTTTTCATGAAGAAAAACTGAAGAATAACACTGAACATCTCCAAGCAGTGAAAAACACATTGCATCCCGATGTCTTAGTTTTTTTTTTCACACAAGCCCCATTCACTTCTGTGGAGCCAGAGCTGCGTGAAAAACACACAGTATAGAACACGCTGTGATTTTTCCTGAATGCAAAGGTGATGCGTGAAAAATAACGTCACGTACACAGACCCATTGAAATGTTTCAGTCTGGATGCTATGTGTTCACAACACGTATCACATCAGGATGGAAAACTTGCTCAGGGGAAAGAGAACTTATCCAAACCTGCAAATTTTGCTGTGAATCTACTGGTAATTTGAAGCAAAATCCACAACAATAGGATTTGATTGAAAATGTTTTTATCCCCATTGAAATCCATGGAAAAAACGGTAACAAAGCTCTGCTCTTTCCATAACAGAAAATGACTGCACAGCAGGTCAATTGCTGTGCTGAAAATTTCCACAGCATGTGGATGAAATGTGTCACCATAAATTGTATCTGCCAGTTAAATCCAGATAACAGCATATAGCCTTGTTTTTTTTATCTATTGTTATTTTATGATTGCAGATTTATGTATTCTATTGCCTGAATATTTTATGGGGGCGGCCATCTTGCCTGAGCTGTCCTTAACAGCGTTTAGAAAGCATTAAGAACATTGCTTTTCGGCAGCCACATGGGCCATAGACACTGGTCTGGAGGGGACCTCATTGACTTCTATGGGAGAGTTTCCTATGCGTGCTCAGTGACCTGTGCAGAGGTCATTGTACAAGGAAAGAACAGATAAGCTCTGACAATCACCTATTGTCAATGGTGGGTCCTGTCTTATCTGCACACAGAGGTGATATCATTACAGGCAGGATTAGAATGACAGCTAAGCAGGTAACTGCAGTAAAGTGATCTGTACAGCCTGTGGCAATGTGAACATTGAGGTGTGCAGTAAAGTCATGGGGAAGCATGATAAAAGAGGTGTTGTTAGCACCAGGAGCGTGTCACTAAGGGGCCCGGCCTTGGTGGAGTAAAAGCCCTAGTTCAGGTGTCCACTAAAATACTTAGGGGACACCATGTAGATAGTGTAGCTGTTTCAGCTAGTTCAGGGCGGGCTTTTACTGGGAACAGGCAATGTGTTGGGTGGGTGCCTGTTCCCCAGGTTCCAGTCTGGGACTTGAGGCATGCTCATGTCCAGGGATCCTAATTAATCCTGCTACTGGATCCTGGGTGTGTCTCACTCTGGAGTGTCTTGTGAAGCAGAGTCTTGGTGAGGCTCTGTGTGAGTGGTCTCAGCCGGGTGGGCTGAGGGGCCACGAGGCTAGGCGATAGCCTGAACTTTGGGGGACGCAGTGACGCCTGTGAAACAAGGATCACGAGGCCAGAGTCGGGAGGACTACTGGGCCACAATCCCCCAAAAAGGTATTGAAGTGTCACAGTCTGGAGGTTGCTGGACTGAATGGCTGAGGAAAGCCGTATTTGTGTTCCATGTGTGAACAGGGCTCTCTAGGTGAGTCAGGGGTACGCTTATGTGTTTAGTTAGAGCCTAGCCGGGCAAGGGTTTGTTATTTTGTGTGGATGTCACACGTGATAAGTTGAAGCTGTGACTTCTTAACCTGTGCTTTGCTAAAGTGTCTGAAATAAAGCAAGAGTTTGGACATTATAATCGTGTCTGCGAAGATATCTGTGAGTGTGACCCCCTGAAAAGAGACGATCCCTTACAAGACCAAGAAGTGGCGCCTATTATTAGGCTTAGTGGCCAGTGCGAAAAATGCAGGATTGTATGTTTTTGTTTTAAATATCGATATTGACATGGAAAATTAAAAATGACAGTTAAATATATTTTTTAAATATGTTAATCATAAAAAAGTGATTTAAACAATAGGTCGTTTTCTGATGACACATTGCCTTTATATTCTCATGTACTTCCTGCTGCAGTATTCTGCTGTAGATTTTTCCAGCACAGATGTGCCAGAAGAATCCACAACACTTCTGTCCTGTGTGAATTCACCCCAAGTAGGCTAATAGTAACAACCTCTGACTGTCCTCCAGTATCAGGTTAGGATAGATTGGTGGGGTATCACTACCTCACCTTGTGGCAGGGAATTTTTTTCCTTTAGCTGTTTCTTGGTTATTGTAGTTTATATTATTTGTATACTCCATGCTCACAGATTACCCTAGAGATATGGCTCCTCTCCCACAGGTGTATGTTCTTCACAGGCTACTTACAGTACCAGGACCTTCTTCACATTCACTGCAACTATGTGCTTGAGTAGTACAGAGTTTATTGTCAACCCCTTTCTCTGGTTAGGCCTGGTAAGTAGATTATAACTCTACTATAATTAATGATAAAACATTATATCATACCAATAACTAAAAATATTATAAAATATTAAAGGGAATCAGATCGCTATTTTTTACTTTCCTACTGCCCCCAGTTCCTCCACTGTCAGCATTTAAAGCTGTGCTGAAATACACAGTCCGGACTGCTGTTCTAACATAATGGAAAGGACTCACGTGCGCATGCACAGCAGTACTGGCAATGTATTTTAATGCAGATCTCAGTGATGACAGCAGAGGAACAGGGAGCAGTAGGAAAATAAAAAAATTGTGATCTGGATTTAAGATCTGCAGTACTACTCATGTATTCCTGTAGATAAAAGTAAAAAATGAGGGTGACAGATTCCCTTTAATCATATTTCTCAGATCATTGTATGATTACTTATTTCAGCTACTTAATAATTTGGGGGTAGAAAAAACGCTAAATTTGAAAACTGAGAAATGTTAATCTGCATTTTTTTTTTGCCAAACCTATATTGCAGAGATGCCCAACCTGCGGCTCTCCAGCTGTTGCAAAACTACAACTCCCAGCATGCCCGGACAGCCTACAGCAGTGAATGGTGGGAGTTGTAGTTTGAGGGCAGCTGGTTGGGCATCCCTGCCATATTGTATTAGGATCACAGTCAACATCAAACTGTGCTTATACTGACATCTAGTGGCAATGTTTGGTACTTTTGTGGTCTCTTCCACATCTAGGGACTTGTTCACATCTGCTTCAGAAGCTCAGTTTAGAGCATCCATTGCACATTCCCCCAATAAAGAGCTGACAAAATAAAGTCTTGCACACAGGACTTTGTTTTCTGCTAAAAAAGCAGACAACCAAACCTCTAGCATGATGGGGCAGTCATAAATAAAAATCAAGTCGCAAGTGTCCACAATAAGGCTGAGTTCATATCAGCGTTCAGCCTTTCCGTTCTCCAGGACTTTTGTCTCCACTCCATAATCATCTTCTGAGCGTAAACCTAACGGACCCCATTATAGTCTATGGGGTCCGTATGCTCCGTTCGGCTCAGTTATGTGCCAAATCCGCCCTTTCCGTTCTCCTGCTCCTATAACGGAGCAGGAGAACGGAAAGGCTGAACGCTGGTGTGAACTCAGCCTAAGGCCCCTTTCACACTCGCAAGAATTCCGCGCGGGTGATATGTGTGAAGTGAACGCATTGCACCCTCACTAAATCCGTACCCATTCATTTCTATGGGACTGTTCAGATGAGCTGTGATTTTTACGCATCACTTGTGCGTCGCGTGAAAATCGCAGCATGTTCTATATTCTGCGTTTTTCGCGCAACGCAAGCCCCATAGAAATTAATGGGGATGCATGCAAATCGCAAGCATTCACAAGCAAGTGCGGATACAATGCGATTTTCATGCATGGTTGCTAGGAGATAATGTTAGTAAATTGATAAAAGTCAATTTTACTGTATTATTTTCCCTTATAACATGGATATAAAGAAAAATAATAGCATTCTTAATACAGAATGCTTACTAAAATGTGGCTTTAGGGGAAAAACATTTTTAAAAGATTAACTCACCTCATCCTGTTGTTCGCACAGCCGGCATCATCTTCTTTCTTTCTTCTTTCAGGACCTGCAAAAGGACCTTTCTATCTTCATTAAGCCGGACCTGCGCTGACGTCACCTTGCTCACCACGTGGCCTCACAAAAAAGATAGATGATGTCGTATTCTTGTCCATAATTCCAGAGAAGAATAGCTATTTCTACACAGAAAAAAGACGATCCAATCCGCATCCGATCCGAAAATGGATACGGTTGTGTGAATGAGAGTTTGTTGAAAAATTTGTAATCCTTTAATGCTTTCATTGCTGTAGTGATACAACTAAGAGTGCATTCACATGGCCGTCTGTATTTTGCAATCTGCAAAATGTGGATTCTCAAAAAATACGGATGAAGGTGACACTAAACTGTTTAAAGTAATTGACATGGAAGAGGACAGTATACTGCTACAGATGCAACTGGATAGATTGGAGGCTAGGTCAGATAAGTGGCAGATGAGGTTTAACACTGACAAATGTAAGGTTATGCACATGGGAAGGAATAATGCAAGTCACCCGTACATACTAAATGGTAAAACACTGGGTAACACTGACATGGAAAAGGACCTAGGAATTTTAATAAACAGCACACTAAGCTGTAGAAACCAGTGTCAGACAGCTGCTGCCAAGGCCAATAAGATAATGGGTTGCATCAAAAGGGGCATAGATGCCCGTGATGAGAACATAGTCCTACCACTTTACAAATCACTAGTCAGACACAACATGGAGTACTGTGTACAGTTCTGGGCTCCTGTGAACAAGGCAGACCTAGCAGAGCTGGAGAGGGTTCAGAGGAGGGCAACTAAAGTAATAACTGGAATGGGGCGACTACAGTACCCTGAAAGATTATCAACATTAGGGTTATTCATTTTAGAAAAAAGACGACTGAGGGGAGATCTAATAACTATATATAAATATATCAGAGGTCAGTACAGAGATCACTCCCATCATCTATTTATCCCCAGGACTGTGACTGTGACGAGGGGACATCCTCTGCGTCTGGAGGAAAGAAGGTTTGTACACAAACATAGAAGAGGATTCTTTACGGTAAGAGCAGTGAGACTATGGAGCTCTCTGCCTGAGGAGGTGGTGATGGTGAGTACAATAAAGGAATTCAAGAGGGGCCTGGATGTATTTCTGGAGCGTAATAATATTACAGGCTGTAGCTACTAGAGAGGGGTCATTGATCCAGGGAGTTATTCTCATTGCCTGATTGGAGTCGGGAAGGATTTTTTTTCCCCTTAAGGGCTCGTTCACACGACCATATGAAGCCCGTGCCCGTGCTGTGGACTGCAAATTGCGGTCAGCAATGCACGGGCACCGACCGTGGCCCAGCCACATGGGGATCGTCGACCCATTCACTTGAATGGGTCCACGATCCCTCCGTTCCGCAAAAAGATAGAACATGCTCTATCATTTTGCGGTGCGGAGGCATGGAACGGAACCCTCAGAAAGCACTCCGTAGTGCTTCCATAGTGTTCCGTTCTGTGCTTCCGTCCCGCCTCTCCGTATTTGTGGATCAATTGAAGTGAATGGGTCCGCATCCGTGATGCGGAATGAGCACAAAACTGTGCCCATGTATTGCGGATCCGCAAATGCGGTCCGCAATACGGCAACGGGCAGCACACGTTCGTGTGAACGAGCCCTAAGTGGGGAAAATTGGCTTCTACCTCACAGGTTTTATTTCTGACTTCCTCTGGATCAACTTGCAGGATAACAGGACGAACTGGATGGACAAATGTCTTTTTTTGGCCTTATATACTATGTTACACCCATGTGATGTCCTTGTTGCATCAGTTTTTTTATTTATTTTTTGCGGATCCATTGTAACAATGCCTATACTTGTCTGCAAAATGGACAAGAATCGTACATGTTCTATCTTTTTTGCAAGGCTACAGAACGGACATACAGATGCGGACAGCACACAGTGTGCTATCCACATTTTTTGCAGACCCATTGAAACAAATGGGTCCGCAGCCTATCCGAAAAAAATTCAGATTAGATGTGGATCTTCCGCAGACTTGGAGGATCCATGATGTGTTCCACATGTCTTTACTGAAGAAATATCTGAAACCGGTGGAACCATCGCCATTGCCTCCTCCCCCTGTTCTGGTTGATGGAAATTTAGAGTTCGAGATCTCTAGGGCTCTCGACTAGTGTTGAGCGAACTTGTGTTTTAAGTTCGGCGTCTAAAGTTCGAGTTCAGGTTATCGAAGTATCCCGTTGTGAATTCTAAACTCCGTTATGGTCCATGGTAGCGGAATCCATAACGGGATACTTCGATAACCCGAACCCGAACTTTAGACGCCGAACTTAAAACACAAGTTCGCTCAACACTACTCTTGACTCAAAAGTTCTTCGGGGTTCCCTTCAGTACCTGATACACTGGAGGGGATACGGCCCTGAGGAGAGGCTGTGGGTTCCGGCTGTGGATGTTAGTGCCAGCCGACTGGTGAGGGCTTTTCCCAGATCCCACCCGGATAAAGTTGGGCCGGGGTGTCCGGAGGTCACCCATAGAAGGGGGGGGTACTGTCATGCCCTGCTTAGGTTATGTGCGGAGGTCTGCCAGGTTAGCAGCACGTGTATAGCCTTTTGTTTTTGTTTTGGAGTTGAGCTGTATCCGCCTCCCTTCAGGTGCACTGGGTGGGGTCGTTTGTATGAGTTTAAATTACGCCCCTACCCAGTGTCCTGTGTGGGTTATAGCTTCTATCTTGTTCAGTGGAAGGAAGGTAGGAAGGAAAGACGGATTTGCTGTATCTGCTCCGTGACAAGATAAGTTGGTTTTGTTTTCTTGTGTGTGTTCTGTCTAGGCTGTTAGAGAGACGCCTGCCTCCTCCAGGTCTGAGGAAGCAAGCTGTCTCTTTCCCCCTGTCACCATCTTAGGGATTTTAGGGAATCTTCAGCCTTAGGCACGGGGGCACCTTTATTCCCACCTCTATGGTCTGAACGTGGGCACAGTAGTCTAGGGAGAGCTGGTAGGGATTTGTAGGGAGGTGACCTTTATCCCCAGCTTCTGGCCTAGACACTTGTTTGTGGATTTCTGTTGTATCTTGTATCCTGTCCAGCGTGACAGTCGAATAGTTTCTGAGGATCTTGGTTGGCGCAGCGGAAGAGACTGTAGCAGCAGAAAAGGAGGAGTCAGCCAAGGAGGAGAGGGAGGATGGAGTAGGAGGAGGAGAAGAAGAGGCAGGCCTGCATGCAGGCGGGTTACATGCTTGACGGGTGTCACGGGTTACATGCATGACGGCCGTCACGGGTTACATGCTTGACGGCCGTCAGCAGGTTCACCCAGTGGGCAGTAAAAGTTATATACCTTCCCTGCCCGTGTTTACTAGACCATGTTTCTGTGGTAAGATGTATCTTGGCACCGACACTGTGTGCCAGAGATACATTCACTTGCCGCTGAACGTGACCATATAGCTCTGGGATGCCCTTCAGCGAGAAATATTTGCTTCCTGGGACCTTCCATTGTGGTGTTCCAATGGCCACAAATTTTCGAAAGGCCTCCGAGTCCACAAGTTTATATGGCAGTAGTTGGCAGGCTATCAGTTCCGACAAGCCAGCAGTCAACCATTGGGCAAGAGGGCTATCCGGCATCATCATTTTTTTTCGCTCGAACATTTGGGCCACAGAAGCCTGCCTTTTTCCTGACAAACGTGAGGACGGCATGATGGAAGGTGGAGTGGAGGACAATTGGGAGGAGAAGAAGAGGCTGGACGGTTAGAGCCTAGAGTGTGGCTTTGTGGGTTCTGACGGTGTTGCTCCCACTGGGCTCATTGATGTGAGGCCAGGTGCCTTCTTAAGGTGGTCGTCCCTAGGTGAGTGTTGGGCTTACCGCGACTTATACGTTGACTGCAAATGGCAACACTATTGTCAGCCGCTGACACATAAAAAAAAAGCCCACACTGCGGAGCCATGTGCCGGCGTCCTGGGAGCGCCAGATGTGACCGCACATGGTTGATGGCTCGCTCCTGATACATTAGTAGTCTGGTTTGTCCCTCCTGTGCAATGTAAGTTCGGCCTGCTTCTCCTCCCTGTCTGATGGTCCATCTCTCCCTCTGAACTCCCCCCCCCCCCCCTCTTCCTCTCTTGTGGGCACCCACGTTACGTCCATAGACACGTCATCATCAACGTCACCTTCCCCACCACTAACATTAGAGATCTCGGAGTAGGCAGCAGCGGGGACCAACCTCCTTGGGCTGATCTGGGTACTGTCGTCAGACTGCTGAGTGGCGGCTGTTGCACTTGCTACCTCCTCTTCCTGATCCAATGCCAAGAATGGCTGCGCATCGGAAATGTCTTGTGATGGATCGGAAAATAATTCCTGTGACTCAAGTGGAGGGTATATGGTGGTGGTGGTGTCTTTGGGGGTGCACACAGCAGAGAGTGAAGAGGGTACAGATAGAGAGGATGAGGAGGGTACAGAAGTGGAAGGCTGAGTGAGCCACTGAACCAAGTCTGGTGCGTCCTTTGACGAAATTGAACGCACTTTCTGCAACTTCCCACTTTGGCTCCGGCCTGGTGCTCCTGCCCTACCCCTATCACCCCTGCGGAAG
The DNA here is from genome assembly GCF_014858855.1 of Bufo gargarizans. Lineage (NCBI taxonomy): Eukaryota > Metazoa > Chordata > Amphibia > Anura > Bufonidae > Bufo > Bufo gargarizans. The sequence continues at coordinate 42,301,517 of NC_058090.1, read as the reverse complement.
GGCCTGCCTCTTTCTCTGCCTGTCATTTTTTAAATGACCCGGTGACAAAAGTCTATAGAGAAGCGCAGTGTATGTGGAAGAAAGTATATAACACCCTGCTTCACTATGTCGTTTTGGTGTCAACTGGTCTATAATCACACCAGTTAAAAAAAAAATAATCTTTTAAATGTTATCACTGTGTGTAGCAGAGGTAACGCAGTGAAAGCGGATATATTTCTGCAGCACACAAATACACTATTTGAGTAGTATATTCTTAGATAACACCCCACTTCAATATGTGGTTTTGGGGGCCACTGGTCTATCACACCAGTTATAATACTTTTTTCTAATTGCGTTTGTCACTCTTTGTAGTTGTAGTATCGCTGCAGAACCAATCACCAGTCACAATGCTGCACAAATACAAATCCACTATAATATGCTTTCTATATTAGAAAGTATATTATAAGTGTATTACACCCCTATATACTGCACACCAATCAATAGCAACACCTATACCAGTCCTTAAAAGGACTTTTTTGGACCTATTAGCTAGCGATTTGTGTCACTAATAACACTCTAACCTCCTGTCCCTGCTCCACACAGCAACCTCTCCCTACACTGACAAAAGGCAGAATGTAAACTGGCAGCCAGATGAGGTCTATTTATAAGGTAGGGGGTACGTCAATGTGCTGAAACGTCTTAATTGGCTGTCCTGTACCACAATGTAAAAAAATATGGCGCCGGCGAATATCTCCATATGTTCGGCGAACTGCGAATGTGTAAAGTTGGCCGCGAACCACAAGGCCATCTCTATTCATAGGCTGCAAGATGGTGGTGGTGGTGATGTGATTCACCCATGTCACCAATTTCTGTGCTGTTCCTGGACAGATCCTCTTCTGTACATAACACACAACGAAATACACTCACCTAAAGAATTATTAGGAACACCATACTAATACGGTGTTGGACCCCCTTTTGCCTTCAGAACTGCCTTAATTCTACGTGGCATTGATTGAACAAGGTGCCGATAGCATTCTTTAGAAATGTTGGCCCATATTGATAGGATAGCATCTTGCAGTTGATGGAGATTTGAGGGATGCACATCCAGGGCACGAAGCTCCCGTTCCACCACATCCCAAAGATCTGGTGACTGGTTCAGATCTGGTGACTGTGGGGGCCATTTTAGTACAGTGAACTCATTGTCATGTTCAAGAAACCAATTTGAAATTATTCGAGCTTTGTGACATGGTGCATTATCCTGCTGGAAGTAGCCATCAGAGGATGGGTACATGGTGGTCATGAAGGGATGGACATGGTCAGAAACAATGCTCAGGTAGCCCGTGGCATTTAAACGATGGCCAATTGGCACTAAGAGGCCTAAAGTGTGCCCAGAAAACATCCCCCACACCATTACACCACCATCACCAGCCTGCACAGTGGTAACAAGGCATGATGGATACATGTTCTCATTCTGTTTACGCCAAATTCGGACTCTACCATTTGAATGTCTCAACAGAAATCGAGACTCATCAGACCAGGCAACATTTTTCCAGTCTTCAACAGTCCAATTTTGGTGAGCTCGTGCAAATTGTAGCCTTTTTTTCCTATTTGTAGTGGAGATGAGTGGTACCCGGTGGGGTCTTCTGCTGTTGTAGCCCACCTTTCTTTCCCATTCTGACATTCAGTTTGGAGTTCAGGAGATTGTCTTGACCAGGACCACAACCCTACATGCATTGAAACAACTGCCATGTGATTGGTTGACTAGATAATCGCATTCATGAGAAATAGAACAGGTGTTCCTAATAATTCTTTAGGTGAGTGTAAATACAACCATCTCACCGCCTTTGTTAGTCCTCGGTGCACAGATCCTTAGGAAAACCAAATCCACTGTAGAAACAAAGTAGCGGGTCCAGCACTCGGGTCTTGAATAAAACCATTAATTTTTTATTTCAAATATTTTTTTTAAAGAGTACAAAAATGGCACACAGCAGGACATCTCCCCGCACCAGTCAACGCGTTTCGGATTGTATTCAGTCCTTATTCATTCTGTAAAAAAAAAAACATGTTCAGCTCAAGCACAGAAGAGGATCCATCTAGTATTGATGTGGGTGAATCGTGTCACCGTTGCACCCAAGGATTGTGGGTGTTACACAGACCCGAAGACTTTTTGCTGCACATTAGGGGTCTAAGTTATGATGTCACATACAGATGTATGCAGCCAGCCAGAACCGCAGGGGCAACACGTGAAGTGCACGGTGGGCCGATGAGGGGCCAAATAATAACACAGTTCATCGGTTTACTCACGGTTAGCAGAAAGCCTCCTTGGGCCGGCAGCACAGTGTTGAGGAAGACAGCACGAAATCCTCCGGGGCACGCTCTGTGGTAGGGAAGCACCAGCCTAGTGTCATGGTCTTACCTTCTTACTGTTCTCCTTCGTTTGACATGTGCTGGCGGCCATCTTGGTTTCTGGGTTTCTTGTAGCCTCCCACCCTGCGGCTTCTCCTTCCCACTGGGAGGAGCTGGATGCCTAGCTCATATATATATATAGGAGGTCTGTGGCTTCAGTTCCTTGCTTGGTCCTCCTGTGTTCACATGCTTCTAAGACTGCTGCTGCTTCTGGTTCCTGATCCTGGCCTCGTCTGACTACCCCGTTGGTTCCTGATCCTGGCTTCGTCTGACTACCCTGCTGGTTCCTGATCCAGGCTTCGTCTGACTACCCTTCTGGTTCCTGACCTCTGTCTACGCAAGACCCTGCTTCGGTTTAGCCATCCGTTTGGACTTTTGCTTACAGCTTGATTTTCAATAAAGCCTTCTTATTTCCACTTATCCCTTGTTGTACGTCTGGTTCATGGTTCCATGACATTAGGACCAAGCCATGAATTTTGACGGTACAGGGCCATCCTCGCTACCTACGCTGGTTGCCAGACTTGATCAGCAGGATCACCTGTTGGGTCGGTTCGCTGTGGCGTTGCAAACCCTGCTTGAACGCACGGCTCATTTCGCTTCCGTTGCCGATGGGTCGGTTGTCGCTCCTGGGCCCGCTCCTACTGCCGCTCCGGTTGTTGCGCCAGAGTCTACCCCGACACCTGTTGCTGCGCCTGCGGTGTCTCGGGGTATGACCGGTTCTGCCCCCCTTCCACAGCGCTTTGGGGGAGAGCCAACTCAGTGCCGAGGTTTCCTTAACCAGGTGGGCATTTATTTCGAGTTGCTGCCACATGCCTTTCCTACTGAGAGATCAAAGGTGGGCTTCTTGATCTCGCTGCTCTCGGACAAGGCCTTGGCCTGGGCCAGCCCTTTATGGGAGAACAACAATCCGGTGGTTGCCGAGTTTTCCGGTTTTGTTGCTTCTCTTCGGAAGGTATTCGATGTGCCGGCTCGTGCTGCCTCTGCTGCGAAGCTCCTTATGTCCATCAGACAGGGTTCACGATCCGTAGCTGAATACGCCATTGAGTTTCGTACCCTGGCAGCAGAGGTGGGCTGGAATAATGAGGCTCTGGTCGCTGCTTTCTCTCATGGTCTCTCGGATGCCTTGAAGGATGAGGTTGCAGCTAAGGACCTACCAGTGGAGCTCGAGTCTCTTATTTCTTTCCTGATTTTGATTGACACCAGACTCAGGGAGAGACCTTCCTTTAAGGAGAGCCTGCGGAGGTCTTCTAACAGATTTGCTGTCCCACCCGTGCCTCCCTCTCCTCCCACGCCTCCTGGGGATGACTTGTCTGGGGGTGAACCCATGCAGCTGGGGTTTGCTCGCCTGTCCGAGGGGGAGAGGGTACTCCGGAGACGCGAGGGCCGATGCATGTACTGTGGTCTCGGTGGGCATTTTCGGTTGGCATGTCCGAACCGTCCGGGAAACGCTCGCACCTGAGATCCTGTCGGGGGCAGATCTTGGGTGGAGTCTCCTCGTCCCCGGTTTCCCGTGTTGACAAACCACTGATCACTGTTGTCCTCTCCTGGGTCGGGGGCTCGGTGACGACCCAGGCGTTGGTGGACTTGGTGGTTTGTTCATTGATAGTGTGTTCGCTGCCGCCAATTCCATTCCTCTGCAGCCTCGAGGTTCCCCACTGGCTCTTGAGGCGATAGACGGCAGACCCCTTCTGCCGCCACACGTGACTCATGAGACCCTTCCAGTGGGGATAGCCATTGGTGCCGTTCACAGAGAGTCGGTCTGTCTCCAGGTGATTTCGTCTCCACACTACTCGGTGGTCTTGGGGTACCCCTGGCTCCAGAAGCATAATCCGACTTTCGATTGGAGATCGGCCGAGATCCTCTCGTGGTCACCGCAGTGTGGGGCTAGTTGCATCCATGGGCCTGTCAAGTTGCTGTGTACTTCCTCGGACTCTCTGTTGCCTCCTGAATACGAAGAGTACCGGGATGTATTCGATAAGGTCCGCGCGGTTGCCCTACCTCCGCACCGCCCATACGATTGTGCCATAGAGTTACAATCTGGTGCCGTTCCTCCTCGTGGCAAAGTCTATCCACTGTCGGTAGCGGAGAATGAAGCCATGGAGGAGTACGTGAGGGAGGCGCTTTCACGCGGACACATTCGCAAATCCTCGTCCCCGGCAGGGGCTGGATTTTTCTTTGTGAAAAAGAAGGGCGGTGAGTTGAGGCCTTGTATCGATTACAGGGGTCTCAATCGCATCACGATCAAGAAAGCTTACCCGATACCCTTGATTTCCGAGCTGTTCGATCGCCTCAAAGGGGCCACGGTCTTTACCAAACTCGACCTGAGGGCGGCATATAACCTGGTAAGGATCAAGGCGGGCGATGAGTGGAAGACCGCGTTTAACACCAGGACCGGTCATTATGAATCCTTGGTTATGCCCTTTGGGTTGTGCAATGCGCCCGCAGTCTTCCAGGAATTCATCAACGATGTTTTCCGTGACCTGTTGCAGCAGTGTGTGGTGGTCTATTTGGATGACATCTTGGTATATTCTGAATCCATGGAGGCCCACATTATGGATGTCAGACGAGTGTTGCAACAGTTACGAGAGAACAGGCTGTTCGGTAAGCTTGAGAAATGCGAATTTCACCGATCCCAGGTAACCTTCTTAGGTTACATCATTTCCGCTGAGGGGTTCTCCATGGATCCTGAGAAGGTTTCGGCTGTCTTACAGTGGCCCCAGCCCAGTGGTCTCCGTGCCCTGCAGCGCTTTTTGGGCTTCGCCAATTATTATCGGAAGTTCATCAGGGACTTTTCTATGCTAGCCAAGCCTCTCACGGATCTGACCAGGAAGGGCAGTAATTTCCAGGTCTGGCCGCTCGAGGCCATCCAAGCTTTTGAGGCTCTAAAGTCCGCCTTTGTGTCGGCTCCTATTCTGTCGCATCCCAACCCTGGGTTGCCCTTTGTCCTCGAGGTGGACGCGTCTGAGACGGGAGTAGGCGCCCTTCTGTCTCAGCGTAGAACACCCGAGGGTCCTCTGCTTCCTTGTGGGTTTTACTCCCGGAAACTGTCTTCCGCGGAGTGCAACTATCAGATTGGTGACAGGGAGTTATTGGCCATCATGCAGGCCCTTAAAGAATGGAGGCACTTGCTCGAGGGTTCGGTGGTTCCGGTTCTCATCCTGACGGACCACAAGAATCTGACCTACCTTTCTGAGGCCAAGAGATTGACACCACGTCAGGCCAGATGGGCTCTGTTCTTGTCACGTTTTAATTACATGGTCTCCTACCTACCCGGTTCCAAGAACATCAGAGCGGATGCCTTGTCACGGCAGTACTCCGAGCTGTCCGGGGAGGAGTCGATTCCGACTTCGGTCATACCTCCGAATCAGATCCTGGCCGCCATTCGCACCAGCCTGACCTCTCCCCTGGGTGAGCAGATTTTGGCGGCTCAATCTGGTGCTCCCTCTGGGAGACCCAACGGCAGGTGTTTTGTGCCTGAGGAGTTGCGCACTCGGTTGTTGCGAACCTACCATAACTCCAAGGCCACGGGGCATCCTGGAAAGAATCAGCTGTCCTGGGCTGTTTCACGTCTGTTCTGGTGGCCTTCTCTACGTTCCGACATCGCCGCATATGTAGCGGCATGCTCCGTTTGTGCCCAGAGTAAGTCCCCTCGGCACCTTCCATTGGGCCTTTTGCAACCCATAGCCACCGGGGAGCGCCCATGGTCATACCTGGGGATGGATTTCATTGTGGACCTCCCTGCATCCCGAGGCCATACGGTCATTCTCATGATTGTGGATCGGTTTTCCAAAATGTGCCACTGTGTTCCTCTCAAGAAGTTACCCTCTGCACAAGAGTTGGCCACGATTTTCGCCAGGGAGGTCTTCCGGTTGCACGGTTTGCCCAAGGAGATTGTGTCGGATCGGGGGAGTCAGTTTGTGTCCAGGTTCTGGCGCGCCTTTTGCTCCCAGTTGGGGATTCATCTCTCTTTCTCCTCGGCCTACCACCCTCAGTCCAATGGGGCCGCAGAACGATCCAATCAGGCCTTGGAGCAATTCCTTCGTTGCTATGTCTCCGATCACCAAGACAATTGGGTTGACCTCCTGCCTTGGGCTGAGTTTGCCAGGAACACGGCGGTGAACTCTTCCTCTGGGACGTCTCCCTTCATGGCCAATTATGGGTTCCAACCTGCCGTGTTACCGGAGGTATTCTCTCCCCAGGATATTCCGGCTGTGGAGGATCACCTTTCCGTCCTACGTGCTTCTTGGGTACAGATCCAGAGGTCCCTTGAGGTCTCTGCGCAGCGCCAGAGACTCCAGGCTGATCGCAGACGAGCGCCCGCTCCTTCCTACCAGGTCGGAGACCGTGTATGGTTGTCCACCCGCAACCTCAACCTTCGAGTGCCCACTCCCAAGCTGGCGCCTCGCTTTGTTGGTCCCTTCCGAGTGCTTCGCAGGGTAAACCCGGTAGCCTATGCCCTTGCGCTTCCTCCTGGCATGCGGATCTCCAACGTGTTTCATGTCTCCCTGTTGAAGCCATTGGTGTGTAATCGTTTCACTTCCTCGGTTCCTCGGCCCCGTCCGGTCCAAGTGGGCAATCGTGAGGAATATGAGGTGAGCAATATCCTGGACTCACGCCTGGTCCGCGGTCGGTTGCAGTTTTTGGTCCATTGGCGTGGTTATGGTCCAGAGGAGCGTTCCTGGGTTCCCTCCGGAGATGTCCATGCTCCTGCTTTGCTCCGAGCCTTCCACGCACGCTTCCCTCAGAAACCGTTCCTTACTCCGCGGAGGAGGGGCCCTTGAGGGGGAGGTACTGTCATGGTCTTACCTTCTTACTGTTCTCCTTCGTTTGACATGTGCTGGCGGCCATCTTGGTTTCTGGGTTTCTTGTAGCCTCCCACCCTGCGGCTTCTCCTTCCCACTGGGAGGAGCTGGATGCCTAGCTCATATATATATATATATATATATATATAGGAGGTCTGTGGCTTCAGTTCCTTGCTTGGTCCTCCTGTGTTCACATGCTTCTAAGACTGCTGCTGCTTCTGGTTCCTGATCCTGGCCTCGTCTGACTACCCCGTTGGTTCCTGATCCTGGCTTCGTCTGACTACCCTGCTGGTTCCTGATCCAGGCTTCGTCTGACTACCCTTCTGGTTCCTGACCTCTGTCTACGCAAGACCCTGCTTCGGTTTAGCCATCCGTTTGGACTTTTGCTTACAGCTTGATTTTCAATAAAGCCTTCTTATTTCCACTTATCCCTTGTTGTACGTCTGGTTCATGGTTCCATGACACCTAGATGGAGGTTGAGGTGCCCTTGATGGCAGTGGTGTTTAGGGTGCTTGTGGCGGCTGGGTCCCTTGGTGTTTTTTGTCGTGACGCCAGTACCGTTAATGGTGGTACAACCAATTGTAAGAATGAAGTAGACAGTGGTAGGATACAACTCACAACTTTTACTGATGTTGGTTCCAGTTGCGGCATATACATCCAGACAGAATACAGTCCTTTGCAATTTAGAGGAATTCTGTTGATCCACTGTTAATAGGTTTGGCTGGGTTTAGGCTTAGCTTGTGGTTCTGTATCAGTGCTTCTGGTAGGTGACTTTGCTTCAGGTCCCTTGTAAACCAGAGTAATTTGGCGAGGTTGCCTGTAATGCTTATTGGTATGCTTAGTCCTATTACTTTCTGTATCTTCCAAGCTCTTAAAACAGGTAGCTAATCTGTATTGTTCAATGTATGGTGAGGCTGCCTGTAGCTAGATTGTCCTCCACCATGTGCAAAGGTGCCCATTAAGCCTTAGGTAGTGGCTGTTATCACCGATGTCTCTCTTTAGCTTGGTCTTCTTCTTCCAGGGACGAAAACACTATCCTCTGGTTGTAGGATGTAGGAACTAAGAGGATCACAGAAGGAAAACGCTCTCCTGCGCCTCATACCTTGGCTCTACCTCATTTCTGCAGCTGACTTCACCCACTGATTTATGGTGTGTAGCCTCAGCTTAGCAAACTGCTCTGCTCCTCTCATCTCCTCACTAACCTAATCTGCTCAACCTCAACTAATCTATCCCACTAGGCCTGACCTAAGTATATATATGACCTGTGCTATCCCCATCTAGTGGTGGGATGTATAAATTACACCAGACCAGCCTATGAACAAGGATACAACAGGTGTTATGATACAAAATGACATGCAATATGGTAATGCCGTTTTACAGTAATTTTGCAGTTCCCACGTGTCCTGAGTGGGACGCTGCATGTATATCACACAAAAAATAGATTATGTGGTGCTATCAAATATTTTGAAATTGACCACCCCTATAAAGTAGGCTCTAGCTGGCTCTACACATTAAGGCCCCACCATTAAAGGGAACCTGTCATCAACTGTATGCTGATCTCACTGAGGGCAGCATAAAATAGTGACAGAAATGCTGATGTCAGCGCTGTGTCGCTCATCAGCTAATAGTAAGTGGTCGCTGAGAACCAGCATCATAATCATTGCAGCCCAGGCCTGGAAAAGAGTGCATCGAGCCTTACTGTAAATCAAACCTTTGCTGATGTAGATTTCTGTTCTAGTGCATGAACCTGTTCAGATGCCTCAAATTATTAAGAGACATGAGCCTTTTAATAATTGTAATGCATCTGAATCCAGCCAGGAATATAAGTAGACTGCATGTGAAACGCCTGTTTTAGACTAGTTTTACACTAATGGTCGGTCTCTCTGGATCCGGCATTGCCGAAAGCTACATGAATGCCGTCCGGCCCCATTAACTATAATAGGGACCAGCGGAGATCGGCCACAACCCGGCAAATATGGCAAGAATCGTCCGGACAACTACCACTGTGCGCATCCAGAGACTGCCAGATCTCTCAAACGCTAGGGTGAGTCTAGCTTTAGTAAATGTCCTCATCTACATGTCGACTCATCTGGCCCATTGTATATTTTTGTTTCTGAAAACTTGCCACAAGAGAGCGCTATAACATTGGTCAAAATATCATTTTCTCACTGTCCTTGCATTTTACTAAAACAGAGCCAAATAGCATGTGCTCTTATTATTATTCCTCGTGGATGCATAAGTACAAGCACAATTGCATTAATAATAATATTTAAGTCAACAAGTAAAAAAAAAGAAGAAACGAGGGCCCTGCTCGCAAGAACTTACAATCAATTAGATAAGATATTATGTAAACCATACTATTTTTTTTTTTTTATGTATTGTATCGAAAAATGTCTTAAAGCAGCTGTGACCGAGCAGATAACATTATGGATTTCATCTCACAGCAGACAGCAGTCATAGCAGCCAATGACGCCGTGCGCTCCTGCATTTGGCAGGAATCCAGGCCGGTATCTCACGGTCCATGTTCCACGGACGTGTACATGAGGCCTTAGGCTTCCTGCACACGTTTTTCTTGTGGAAAAACCACAGTGTAGTACAGTGAATGCGATTTATCGAAGCTCGTGTACAGTTTGCTTATTTTTTGCGTGCGGAAATTGAACTGTTGTGCAGATTATGAAATTCGCAGGTTGTCAGTAGTTGGTGTGATATTTTCTTTTGTGCAGATATCACCCTGTGCAATGCAAAGGTGAGATCTGCGGCAAACATGTATCCAACACCATAAGTAACGTGTGTTTTTGGTGCAGAAACTCACGGAAATCCTCATGGAAATCTGTGCGGATTTTCTGTTTGTAAACCTGCACCCTTATAGAGATGAAGGGGGTCATTTATCAAACTGGTGTAAAAGTGGAACTGGCTTAGTTGCCCATAGCAACCAATCAGATTTCACCATTCATTTTCCAAAGGAGCTGTGAAAAATGAAAAGTGGAATCTGCGGATTTCAATCAATGCTTGCCCTGTCAAACTGAACACTCCTGAGGGTGGCTGCACACGGTGCGGATTTGTATGCAGGAAATCCACACAGCATTTTTGTGTGGTTTTTATGTTGTTTTTGTTGCAGATTTTCTGTTTATGTGTTTCAGTTATGCTCTCACGTGCGCCAAGGACAACATCCATCTTTTGCGGCCCCATTGAAGTGAATGGGTCCGCATCTGGCTCGGATGCGGACCCAAACAACGGCCGTGTGCACGAGGCCTTACTCCTGTCTGGGGCTGAAGTAGTTTATACTCCAGGAGCATGGACAGCTGCCAAATTACATTAAGAATGTTTTCAGAGATTTTTATACTGATGAGCTATCCTCTGCGAGCACTGTTGCCTCAAGCAGCTGATCGTCGGGGGTCCCGAGTGTGGGACCCCCACCGATCAGATACTGATGACCTACTGTATCTCGAGGATAGCTTATCAGTAAAAAAAAAGTCTTGGAAAAACCTCTTTAACCCCTTAGTAAAAAAACATTCGTGTTTTTACGGCGGTCACTAAGGGGCCTTAGGCTGGGCCGAAACTTATTTTACGGCGGACCAGTCTAAGCGCTGCACGGGGAATGGGGACCCGGCTCTCGCATGAGAGCCACGGCCCTGCTCTCACAGCCGGGACTGGCAGGAGTACCGATCCGGGCTGTTTAACACTTTACATGCCACGGACTCCCTCTGTCTCCCATTGGCACCCAGCAAATGCGATCGCGGGGTGCCAATGTGTGTCGAGGCTGTGTGGGGTCTGACGTAGGCCCCAGACCAGCCTTGAGTTATTTCCAGCAGGATGCGCCTCTCTGGCGCAGCCTGCTGGTCAATGTCAGTATAGCATTACCATTAAAATGCAATGCACTATAGAGATAGTGCATTGCATTTTAAAAGCAATCAAAAAGTGGTCTGTTATAGTCCCCTTGTGGGACTATTAAGTGGTAAAAAAAGTAAAAAATATAATTTATTCAATAAAAAAATTGCGAAATAAATAAATCTTGCCTATATTTATTATTTTATTATACACACTTATATAGTTTGGTATTGCTGCGTCCGTAGTGTAGACTACATAAATATCACGTAAATCATCCCCTACGGTAAACACTGTCAATTATTATTTTTTTAAAGACAGAATTGCTAATTTATTCGTAGTTGCCACTGAAAAAACTCAATAACAAGCGATCAAAAAGCGCCATTTACTCCAAAATGATAACAATAAAAAATACAAGTCGTCCCCCAAAAATCAAGCTCTCACACAACTCCATATAAATAAAAAAAGTTCTGAGTCTTGGGAAGTGGCAATGCAAAAACATTTTTTTCTTTAAAAAAAAAGGGGGGTTATTGCAAAAAAGTTGTAAAACGTAAAAAAAAATAACTATATGTATTTGGTTTTACTGTAATCGTACTGACCCAGAGAATAAAGATATTATGTTATTTATACCAAAAAATGAACGCTGAAAAATTTATAACGTAAAAATGCAGTGGCAGTATTGCTGTTTTTCCCATCTCCCTCCCAGAAAGAGTTAATTAAAGTTAATCAGAAAGTTATGTGCACCCCAAAATGGCGCCATTAAAAATTACAACTTGTCCCGCCAAAAACCAACCCCTAATAAAGCTATATAGACGGAAAAATAAAAACGTTCTAGCTCTTGGAACGTGACGATGAAAAAAGGAAGAAAAAAGTTTGGTCAGTAAAACCCAAAACAGGCTGGTCACTAAAGGGTTAAGGGCACATACACTTTGTGCCCATGCTGTGGGCCGCAAATAGCAGTCAGCAATGCACGGGCACCTGCCGCGTGCCTTCGTCTGCGGATGTGGACCCATTCACTCGAATGGGTCCAAGATCTGCAAGATTAATTTTGCACCACAAAAAATAGAACACACAGACCGAAATCCCACGGAAGCATTTCATAGTGCTTCCGTGGGCTTCCGCTGTGTGCCGCCGGTCTGCACAGCCTCGTATCATGCAGATTGCGGACCCACGTTCGAGAAAGTAGGCACCTTCTCCACCAGTGCAGGGGGGAAACGAAGACTGGTGTAAAACACTGGTCTTTGTAAATGGCCCCCTGTGTGCCTACAATGAAATCTACACAAGTTTGTAGCCCTCACACACCGTCCCCTTTTTGGAAAATGCCGTGGGCGGCATAGAAACGCCAATTTTAACAAAATGTAGTTGCAATGGCGCTTAAAAAAACCTTTTTTTTTTACCCTAATTTTGTGTGTAATTTGACCCCCATAGTGTAGAAGTCTCACACATCTTGTAAATGACCCCCATAGTGTAGAAGTCTTATACATCTTGTAAATGACCCCCATAGTGTAGAAGTCTCACACATCTTGTAAATGACCCCCATAGTGTAGAAGTCTCACACATCTTGTATATGACCCCCATAGTGTAGAAGTCTCACACATCTTGTATATGACCCCCATAGTGTAGAAGTCTCACACATCTTGTATATGACCCCCATAGTGTAGAAGTCTCACACATCTTGTAAATGATCCCCATAGTGTAGAGGTCTCACACATCTTGTATATGACCCCCATAGTGTAGAAGTGTTATACATCTTGTAAATGACCCCCATAGTGTAGAGGTCTCACACATCTTGTATATGACCCCCATAGTGTAGAAGTCTCACACATCTTGTATATGACCCCCATAGTGTAGAAGTGTTATACATCTTGTAAATGACCCCCATAGTGTAGAGGTCTCACACATCTTGTAAATGACCCCCATAGTGTAGAAGTCTTACACATCTTGTATATGACCCCCATAGTGTAGAAGTGTCATACATCTTGTAAATGACCCCCATAGTGTAGAAGTCTCATACATCTTGTAAATGACCCCCATAATGTAGAAGTCTCACACTGTAAATGACCCCCATAGTGTAGAAGTCTTATACAGCTTGTATATGACCCCCATAGTGTAGAAGTCTCACACATCTTGTAAATGACCCCCATAGTGTAGAAGTCTCACACATCTTGTAAATGACCCCCATAGTGTAGAGGTCTCACACATCTTGTATATGACCCCCATAGTGTAGAGGTCTCACACATCTTGTAAATGACCCCCATAGTGTAGAAGTGTCACACATCTTGTAAATGACCCCCATAGTGTAGAGGTCTCACACATCTTGTAAATGACCCCCATAGTGTAGAAGTCTCACACATCTTGTATATGACCCCCATAGTGTAGAAGTCTCATACATCTTGTATATGACCCCCATAGTGTAGAAGTCTCACACATCTTGTATATGGCCCCCATAGTGTAGAAGTCTCACACATCTTGTATATGACCCCCATAGTGTAGAGGTCTCACACATCTTGTAAATGACCCCCATAGTGTAGAGGTCTCACACATCTTGTAAATGACCCCCATAGTGTAGAAGTCTCACACATCTTGTATATGACCCCCATAGTGTAGAAGTCTTATACATCTTGTAAATGACCCCCATAGTGAAGAAGTCTTATACATCTTGTATATGACCCCCATAGTGTAGAAGTCTCACACATCTTGTATATGACCCCCATAGTGTAGAAGTCTCACACATCTTGTAAATGACCCCCATAGTGTAGAAGTCTCATACATCTTGTAAATGACCCCCATAGTGTAGAAGTCGCACACATCTTGAGACATTTCTTGAGACATTTCCTTGGAGCACAGTTCTGTAACTGAATGTATGGTTAGTGTATCCCTTCTGCAGAGCCCATGGCGCGGTCTCCGTTGACAAGCCCAGGACGCGGTTCTCTTGGTTACCGAGGGTTACACGCCGCCGTCTTCCTCACGCTTCAGGCACGCCCCTCTATCCTTAGAAAGTGGCAGCTCCCTAATGGGCTGGACCAAACCAAAACTCACAAGAGAGGGGGGCGTGGAGAGCGGCCGGGGCAAGGAATTGTTATTGTAATACTCCCCGCCCCTGGATGGATTTCTGCGGAGGAGCACACCCCGCCAGTCACAGGCATGTACAGGGGGGACATGGCGAGGACCGCAGCCTGGGACAGGACGTGAGGCTCCCCAATTACCCAAAATGGCCAATGTCAAGGTAGCGCTGCGGGTGAGACCGCTCAGCAAGAGGTAAGTGGCTCTGGTAGAACGACAACTCCCTGCGCGGCTGTCAGGCATGCTGAGGGTCGTAGTTGCACAGAAAGTTGCGCCTGGTAATGTCAGGCACCTATGAGGTGGTATACAGGGCTGTATATCGTGGGGAAGCCTCTGTCATGGCTGCTCTAGTCATGTATGGAGCTTGTATGTGGCATGAAACGCGTCGCTCAGTCTTCAAACGACTTTTTAGGATGTGGAGGTCTTCGGGTGTCGTAAAGGTTTTGGAAATGTGTGACAGAAAAGTTGGCGTTGTAGGCGCTCTCATGTGAGACTTTGCCTAGGACAAAAGAAATGACGTCCGGAAGACGCAGTTTGGTATTTTTTGGAGCATTTTGTAAGGAATTGGATTTCTTCATCACATACGCCAGTGTTCACACCCGCAGCTGAACCCCCTCCAGGCGCTGCACAAAATCTGGGTGAATTTTTTGTCCACGGCGCTGAAAGGATGATGAGGATGATCGCACTTTTCACGGACTCTGCATGGACAAAATGCATTAGCTGCATATGAAAGGCTCGTCCTGCCCGCTGTCGTCTTCGGATTCGCCATAGGCTACCATGTGGCTAATAATCATACCCTTAGACCAGGGATCGGCAACCTATGACGCTCTAGCTGTTCTGAAACTACAACTCCCAGGATCTTTCTCTTCCTTCTATGAGAGTTACAAGAATGACCGATTTAAGTGAGCCCGCTGGGAGTTGTAGTTTCACAGCAGCTGGAGTGCCGAAGGTTGCGGATCCCTGCCTTAGTCTATGTTCACACTGTCAAAATCCGCCTCGGTTTTTCAGTTTCGGCGCCACAGACCTGCTCGGGGTTTAACCCTGGGTTTCGAGCAGACCCCAGACCCCCGGCGTGGTTTCCCGTGGTGTCTGTGCGGAATCTGCCCCAAGAATGGACATGTCTGGAAACCGCACGTGAATGGTGGTGCGGGCTCACATCGAAAACAATGGGAGGTGGTTTCAGTGGAGCGCACTGTTGTTGCACAAAATGTAGCGACTTTTTGGAGGTTTTACTTACCGCTCGCCCCTTTCCTGGGGGACCATTGATTTAAGATACTGCTGTATTACATTACCGCACCTCCGTCATGAGCGGACCCCGGACTGTGATTAGGTGAGGAGGTTGGAGCTTGAATCTTTTGGCGAGATTTAGCAGTCCTTTTACGTCTGAAAAGTGGCAAACTGCAACTTTATTTTTTTTTAATTGTCGCATCTCCCCTTTTTCGCCGTCCTTTGCTCTTGCAAACGTATTTTCTTTCCGCGTCCATTCAGTTTTTTTTTTTTTGTGGACCATATACGGAACCATTCATTTCAATGGGTCCGCAAAAAAAAAAAAACGGAAGGTACTCCATGTGCATTCGGTTTCTATATGTCCGTATTTCCGTTCTGCAAAAAAATAGAACATGTCCTATTATTGTTCGTATTACGGACAAGGATAGGACTGTTCTATCAGGGGCCAGCTGTTCCGTTCCGCAAAATACGGAATGCACAGGGACGTCATCCGTGTTTTTTGCGGACTTCAAAATACATACGGTCGTGTGCATGAGACCTAAGACAGAAATCTACGGCAGCTCTGAGCTGGCGTATATTTCTGGTGAGGCACACAGACTGCAGGAGGATGACGAGGCGTATGGATCCTCCGGCAGCGCAGGGTATATACAGACAGGCGCAGAAAGCCCCAGTCTTGATAACTCTCCCCCTATATGTGCAGAAATGTAATGGGCACCTATAGTGTCTGTCCATGTGGGTACACCGCCGTGTCGATGGTCACTATAATGTCTCATGGTGATACTGTATTTCTAGATACATGTAGAGAATTATCTGTTCTGTTCAAGGATATTATTCCAGAAAATGCACGCTTCCTTAAAATCCATTTCCGGTAGCATTCCCAGTTCTCCTTGTCTTGGTCTTAATATGTGAGGAGAGGCGCTGGGACTGTGTAGGTCACGTGACACCCCCCCCCCCCCCCCACACACTTTCTGTGCAAAACGATTGTCAAGGAAAATGCTGCGTTTCCTGCAAACAGAGATGATTGTGGTAAGAACGTCCGGAAGAGTCTGACGTGCTTTACTTTCTGTAAGTACTTCAGTTTTCCAACAAAGATAAAGTGTCGCAGCACGTGATGATCAGCAGGATGAGCGCTGAGATTTATAAGGCCACCTGCACATGTTACGGAATACACGTGCGTTCCCGTGCGGAAAACCCCCCCGAGTAGTACAGTACCAGCAAAGTGTATGAGATCACACTATGTAGATTGTTTCTGTGAGGAAATTGACCTGCAGTGTGGATTTACTTATCCGTAGCATGCCAATTATGGTTGCGGTTTTAGGCTACTTTCACACTTGCGGAAGAGTGATGCGGTTCCGGCAATCTGCATGCAAACGGACAGCATTTGTAGACGGATCCGGATGCGGCCCCATCTCACAAATGCATTGCAATAACGGATCTGTCTGTCCGTTTGTCCGTTTCCATTTTATTTTACATTTTTAAAGGTCTCCGCATGCGGTATTGCAATATTTTTAATGCCGGATCCAGCACTAATGCATTCCAATGTAAATTAATGCCGGATCCGGCATTCCAGCAAGTGTTCCGGAATTTTGGAAGGAGATAAAACCGCAGCATGCTGCGGTATTATCTTCGTCCTGAAAAGGCAAAAAGACTGAACTGAAGACATCCTGATGCATCCTGAACGGATTGCTCTCCATTCAGAATGCATGGGGATAAAACTCATCAGTTCTTTACCGGTATAGAGCCCCTAGGACAGAACTCTATGCCGGAAAAGAAAAACGCTAGTGTGAAAGTATCCTTAGCTGCAGAATTCACCCTTTTCAATAGAAGGGCGAGATCTGCTGGAAAACCGCATCTGTTCCGCACAGAAATCCGCAATTAGAAATTGCAGATTTTGGTATTTTGGTGCTGAGATGCTGCAGAAAGGAACCTAAATGGACACAGCGATTTGTGCGGATCTGATGTGTGTTCACCCTCACTCGTCTTAAAGGGGTTGTCCGGGCTTTTTAAGATTAATGACCTATCCTAAGGCGGGGCTGTCGGGTGTGGGACCCCCCCGCCGATCAGCTGTACTAGGAAACAGCGCGCACAGTGTACACGTGCCGTCTCCCTTCTGTCTTCCTGTCTGCTATCATAGTAAGATAGTAACATAGTATATAAGGCCGAAAAAAGACATCTGTCCATCCAGTTCGGCCTGTTATCCTGCAAACTGATCCAGAGGAAGGCAAAAAAAATCCTGTGAGGTAGAAGCCAATTTTCCCCACTTTAGGGGTAAAAATTCCTTCCCAACTCCAATCAGGCAATCGGAATAACTCCCTGGATCAACGACCCCTCTCTAGTAGCTATAGCCTCTAATATTATTACACTCCAGAAATACATCCAGGCCCCTCTTGAATTCCTTTACCCTGGGTTCACACCTGAGCGTTTTACAGCGCGTTCAAACGCGCTGTAAAACGCTCAAGACATGAAATCCAATGCTTCCCTATGGGAATGGTTCACACCTGGGCGTTTTACAGCGCGTACGAACGCGCTGTAAAACGCCCGACGCTCAAACAAGTACTTGAGCTTCTTTTGGGCGTTTTGACGCGCGTCAAACGGTTTACTATTACAAAAAACGCGCATAAGAACGCGCGACAAAAACGCGCGTAAAACGTGCGTTTGAGAAACGCTCAGGTGTGAACCCAGGGTTAGTGAGTTCACCATCACCACCTCCTCAGGCAGAGAGTTCCATAGTCTCACTGCTCTTACCGTAAAGAATCCTCTTCTATGTTTGTGTACAAACCTTCTTTACTCCAGATGCAGAGGATGTCCCCTCGTCACAGTCCTGGGGATAAATAGATGATGGGAGTGATCTCTGTACTGACCCCTGATATATTTATACATAGTAATTAGATCTCCCTTCAGTTGTCTTTTTTTCTAAAGTGAATAACCCTAATTTTGATAATCTTTCAGGATACTGCCCCATTCCAGTTATTACTTTAGTTGCCCTCCTCTGAACCCTCTCCAGCTCTGCTATGTCTGCCTTGTTCACAGGAGCCCAGAACTGTACACAGTACTCCATGTGTGGTCTGACTAGTGATTTGTAAGGCTACTTTTGGTTTCCGTTTGTGAGATCCGTTCAGGGATCTCACAAGCGGTCCAAAACGAATCGGTTTTGCCCTAATGCATTCTGAATGGATAAGGATCCGCTCAGAATGCATCAGTTTGCCTCCGTTCCGCCTCTATTCCGCTCTGGAGGCGGACACCAAAACACTGCTTGCAGCAATATTTTGTTGCATGAGCGTTTTTGCGCTGTGCTCGGCACTTGGGAGTGACAGGACATCGGACCTATAGGGTTGTTTTGGGACAGTGTGGCCAGAGTCCCCTCCCGGCCTCCTCATTGGTGGCAGTTGTGATCGGAGCCCCAGCAGTGTAATCCTGGGGCTCCGATGGGTTACCATGGCAGCCAGGATGCTACTGAAGCCCTGCCTGCCATGGTCAGCACCCTGCTGCTGTGTGCACAGGGCAGCAGGGAGAGTGTAAGATCCTATTCACCCTGACAGAGATCTATTAGGGTGAATAGGTCAAGGGATCAAAAGATCCCAAGTTCTACCCCCTAAGGGGGGAAATAGTTATTATTAAATAAGGCTACTTTCACACTTGCGTTCAGGGTTCCGCTTGTGAGTTCCGTTTGAAGGCTCTCACAAGCGGCCCCGAACGGATCCGTCCAGCCCCAATGCATTCTGAGTGGATGCGGATCCGCTCAGAATGCATCAGTCTGGCTCCGTTTGGCCTCTGCTCCGCTCAGCAGGCGGACACCTGAACGCTGCTTGCAGTGTTCCGGTGTCTGCCTGGCCGTGCAAGGCCAAACGGATCCGTCCAGACTTACAATGTAAGTCAATGGGGACAGATCCGTTTGAAGTTGACACAATATGGTGCAATTTCAAACAGATCCGTCCCCCATTGACTTTCAATGTAAAGTCTGGACGGATCCGTCTGAGTACAAATTGGACTTAGATTTTTTTCTGAAATATAATGCAAACGGATCCGTTCAGAACGGATACCATCGTTTGCATTATAGGAGCGGATCCGTCTGTGCAGACACCAGACGGATCCGCTCTGAACGCAAGTGTGAAAGTAGCCTTAACTGTAAAAAAAAAAGTTAAAAAACTACACGAAAATAGTATAGTATCACCCCCTTTCCCAATATAAAATATATTAACAATAAATAAAAATATTAAATATTGCCACGTCTGAAAAGTCCAAAATATAAAAAAATCTCTCTTATGTGGTGAACACTGTAAAAGAAAAAAAGGAAAAGAAAAAGTGCGCGATTTATTTTGCAATTGCGGACAAGAATAGGACATGTTCTATTTTCTACAGGATCGGAATTGTGGACCCGGAAGTGTGGGTCCGCATTTCCGGATCCGAGCCGCACATCGTGCGGCCCCATAGAAATGAATGGGTCCGCAATTCCGTTCCACAAAATGCAGAACAGTATTGCGGACGTGTGAATGGAGCCTAAAGGTAGAGTGAAAACTACTCCAGGCATTTGGACTATGGCGCTGTGCTTATTAATTCATGACTAGGGCCTCTTTCACACAACCGTTTTTTTCTTTTCCGTTTACGGGCTGTTTTTTGCGTTCCGTATACGGAACCATTCATTTCAATGGTTCTGCAAAAAAACCTGAATGTACTCTGTATGCATTCCGTTTCCATATTTCAGTTTTTCCGTTCTGTTAAAAGATAGAACATGTCCTATTATTGCCCGCAAATCACGTTCCGTGGCTCCATTCAAGTCAATGGGTCCGCAAAAAAATGGAAAACATACGGAAATGCATCCGTATGTCTTCCGTATCCGTTCCGTTTTTGCAGAACCATCTATTGAAAATTTTATGTCCAGCCCAATATTTTCTATGTAATTATTGTATACTGTATATTCCATATAGAAAAACCGAACGGAAACAAAAAACGGAACAACGGATCTGTTAAAAACGGACCGCAAAACACTGAAGAAGCCATACGGTCGTGTGAAAGAGACCTAGGCCTGAGCCTCATCATAAATTAGGAGCTTTCTCCGCCAGTGCAGAGGGGAAACAAAGCTGGAGTAAAATGCCGGTCTTTGTAAATGACCCCCAATGGCTCAGTCTAGATGATATGGTGAAGAGATGTACACTCTTGTCTAGCTCTAGACCAGGGATCAGCAACCTTCAGCACTCCAGCTGCTGTGAAACTACAATTTCCAGCATGCTCCATTCATTTCCATGTGAGTTCTTAGAAGAGCAGAGCAAGTATGCATGCTGGGAGTTGTAGTTTCAGCTGGAGTGCCGGAGGTTACCTACCCCTGCTCTAGACCAACTATTGATTGGCTTACTTTGAGACTAGGGATGTCTCATCAGCAACAGTTCTTCACCTGTGAGGGGCTGTCCCTGCAAGTGAAGAAATGCCCACCTGCCTCCTGATTGTCCGGGCCGGACGTACTGAAGGCTGGTTGATGTTCTCTTCACGAACACCAGATGGAAACGACCATGGTAGCTAATGGCGCCCAGCACTATGACACCCAATGTTGCTCCTGTATGTCTCCACATTATCCAGTCCTCCTGCACGCTCTGATGCGGCCATCGTTAGTACCGCGGCAGAACCTGCTTTCACCACTGAACACTGTTGTTTGCCATCGATGGCCGCATCAGAGTTTGCTGGTTATCAATATCATGAGATAGGACAACCCTTTTAAAATCTACACTTTTGCTTGTCTGCTCTGGCGTCACAGGTTGGTGTCAGCAAGCACCTATTATTACTGGATCGGGGGCCCTATATTCTGACAGATTTTGGGGGGAGAGGTAGTGATGGGGGTTATGACTCGTCCTAGAACTGCATGTCTATTATCAGAATGGCTCTGCTTGTAGGATAATAAGCCCATGTTATGGGATTGCTATTTATGCTGATCTCTATGGGTACTTTCACACTAGCGTTAAAGTTTTCCGGTATTAAGTTCCATCATAGGGGCTCAATACCAGAAAAAAAATGCTTCAGTTTTGTCCCAATGCATTCTGAATGGAAAGCAATCCGTTCAGAATGCATCAGGATGTCTTCAGTTCAGTCCCTTTTATGGTATTTGGCTGGAGAAAATATCGCAACATGCTGCAGTATTTTCTCCGGCTAAAATTCCGGAACACTTGCCGGATTGCCGGCGTTATTTTACATTGAAATGCATTAATGCCGGATTCGGCCCCAAGTGTTCTGGAAAAACAGATCCGGTTTCCTGGTCTGCGCATGCGCAGACATTTAAATCTGTGAAAAAGATAAATACCGGATCCGTTTTTCCGGATGACACCCGAGAGACGGATCTTGTATTGCAATGCATTTGTCAGACGGATCTGCATCCGGATCCGGAAACAAATGCTATTTGTTTGCATACGGATTTCCGGATCCAACAGGCAGTTCCGGCAACGGAACTGCCTGCCGCAATCCAACAACGCTAGTGTGAAAGTACCCTATAAGCAGTCTTGTAATCTAGATGTCACATAGTTCAGGTTGTATGAAATTGCGTTCACAATTTGAGGAATGTGAAAAGTCTGTCGGTCACGTGGTCTGTGTTACGAGTATACCGGATGCATGAGTGCGCGCCCCACACAATGCCCCTCTTCAGGAGCAGTTTTATCTGTCCTCTGATGTTAACTCTCTCTTCTGTCAGTCCCCATTCACAGCAGACTCCACTGTCTAGTACATGGCATGTTAATGTAATTTTATCCATGTGTATACTGCTGGGGATGTGCAGGCTCCTTTAAAAGGCTCCTTCATAGCGTGTATTGGGGGTCATTTACTATGTCCCTGCACATCAGAAGCTAGCGTACAAAAGTCACAAACCTTCACTTTGCAGTGTTCTAAAATTTAATTGCACCTAAATTCCCTAATAGTGCCCATGTCTTGAATGTGTTTAATGTATACCAATAAAATGATGTTTATTCTGCGCCCCTTTTGTATGTTAATGAATGGTTTCAAGTCAAGAACAATGGCTCTTGCATCCTCCGAGCCAGGCTTGCCGTGTCCAGATCCTGCCTCCTGCCCCTTGATTGACGTTTCACAGCTGTGGTTACAGCATTTCATACACTTTGCTGGTAGTCTACAAGGCCTCATTCACATTTCCGTTTTTCACTGACGTGCGCTGTCCGCATTTTCCATGGACAGCACAAGTACCCATTTATTGCGACGTGTCCTGCCTGCACAACTTTTGTCTCCGCTCAAAAATCTTCTTCTGAGCGGAAACCTAACAGACCCCATTATAGTCTATGGGGCCCGTGGGCTCCGTTTGGCACAGTTATGTGCCGAATCCGTCCTTTCCATTTTCCTGCCCCTAAACTGGGCAGGAGAATGGTAAGGCTGGCTGGTGATGTGAACGAAGCCTTAGGGCTCATGCACACGAACGTGGGCTGGCCAGGCCCATGATGCGGATTGCAAATTGCTGACCGCAATGCACGGGCACTGACCGTGGGGCAGCCACATGCGGATGGCGGACCCATTCACTTGCATGCACTACTTTTTTGCGGTGCGGAGGCACGGACAGAAAACCCACGGAAGCACTCCATAGTCATGTGAATGGATCCACATCCGTGATGCGGGAGGCACATGGCCGGTGCCTGTGTATTGCGGACCCGCCATTTGCGGGTCTCAATATGGCCACAGCCAGGCAACGGCCGTGTGCATGATCCCTTAGGCCTCATGCACACGACCGTTGTGTGTTTTGCGTTCCGCAAATTTCGGATCCGCAAAACAGATGGCGTCCGTGTGCGTTCCACAATTTGGGGAACGGCACGGACAGCCATTAATATAACTGCCTATTCTTGTCTGCAAAACGGATAAGAATGGACAGGTTATATATTTTTTGCGGACCACAGAACGGAGCAACGGATGCGGAAAGCACACTTAGTGCTGCTGTCCGCATCTTTTGCGGCCCCATTGAAATGAATGGGTCCGCCTCCGAGCCGTACGCTGTGGTTTTTCCGCACAAAAATCCTCGTGGGACAAATGTGTGTAGTCCGCAACCTGTGCAGGTAGCCTGAGAAACCAAGCAGTTGGCTTTTCCTCCGATGGCGCACCTTGCTGTTCCCGTGCAGTGTGTGACACGTTGTTATGACAGCAGCGTGGACATATAGCCTTGTTCACACTCTCACACAGCCATCTGTCAGACCATTGACTGCAGTTCCTTGTAGCTCGTGTTGTATTTAGCGTGTGGAATTTTAATACCTGTGCAAGTTTAAACTTGTGTCGTGAGAAAGTGAACGGCAGAATTATTTTGTAATGGTTAGATTAGCTATACTGATTAAAAATGGGTCTACCCTTGTGGGACTGTACATACATGCCAGCAGTGTGGTGTAGATACATTCATTGCCCTCATGTTACATCAAAGGATGAAACCAAGAGTCAGATTAGTCCTTAAAGGGGTTATCCTAATAGTGCAAATACCCCAACAATGCCTGGGCCCCGGCATCCGGGTCCCTCCAGATCCCTGCATGGCCACCGCTGCAGCTCCAATAGCAGGCTGGGACGGGAACAAGCCTCCCTAGTGTCACACCCGATGCTAGTCACCATCGTGGCTTGGATAACCTTTTTTTTATGTTTTTTTTTACAGACCCCACAGTGTGGCTAAACCCACTGTGGTTATCATACTTACCTGATCCCCACCACTGGGTTCCGGCTCCATTGCTGCCCCAGTGGCGCTGCAGGTTCCAGATTTTCTCTTGTCAACATCCGGACACATTGCACATGTTGTATGGGTGACGCGTCACTGCAATGACCAGTGATAGGCTGCCGCGGCCACATGCCCTGCTTGAAATTGGATGCTGACTCAGTGAGATCTGGAACCTGCAGGACTGTCAGGGGAGCCATGGAGCCGC
The DNA here is from genome assembly GCF_014858855.1 of Bufo gargarizans. Lineage (NCBI taxonomy): Eukaryota > Metazoa > Chordata > Amphibia > Anura > Bufonidae > Bufo > Bufo gargarizans. The sequence continues at coordinate 42,277,345 of NC_058090.1, read as the reverse complement.
AACCCAGTGGTGGGATCAGGTAAGTATAATCACCTCTGCGGGTCTGGCAACAATTCCGGCGGTCTGTAAAAAAAAAAAAAAAGAAAACAACTCATAAAGGTGAACTGAACCAGTCCCTTTAGGCCTCTTTCACACTACCAGGTTTTTTCCTCGTTTTGCGGGCCGTTTTTTGCATTCCATATACGGTCAGTATACGGAACCATTCATTTCAATGGTTCTGCAAAAAAAACAATGTACTCCGTATGCATTCCGTTTCCGTATTTCAGTTTTTTCCGTTCCGTTGAAAAATGGAACATGTCCTATTATTGCCCACAAATCACTGGCTCCATTCAAGTCAATAGGTCTGCAAAAAAAACGGAACACATACGGAAATGCATCCGTATGTCTTCCGTATCCGTTCTGTTTTTGCGGAACAATCTATTAAAAATGTTATGACCAGCCCAATTTTTTCTATGTAATTACTGTATATGCCGAACGGAAAAAATGGAAACACAACGGAAACAAAAAAACGGAACAACGGATCCATGAAAAAAACGGACCGCAAAACACTGAAATAGCCATATGGTAGTGTGAAAGAGGCCTTAATCACACTTGGCCTTAGGCGTCTTGCACACACAATGCATGGGCACCGACCGTGGGCCAGCCGCATGCGGATCGCGACCCCGTTCACTTGAATGGGGTCCGCGATCTGTCCGTTCCGCAAAAAGATAGAACAAGTTTGTTCTTTTTGCGGAATGGAAGCACTCCGTAGTGCTTCCGTTCCATGGTTCCGTTCCGTTCCGCACCGCATCTCCGGATTTGCGGACCGATTGAAGTGTATGTTCTAGTCTAAATTTTCTTGTAGTATTAATTGAGGGTAGCGCCTCTTTTAGACTGAACAACGCCCATCTACCTGGGACTTCTGAGCAGAGTACTTATGTAGCTGGTTCCTACACTGCCCTGAAAACTGTAGCCTTAGGTAAGTCCATGAGAGGCAGTGTATTAGTGTTAGGGACCCATCTGCGGAAGCCACGTTGACGTCTGATAGATGGGCCCGACACACGTTTGATCAAATATGTGTGTTGAGAGCTTCCATTGACTCATTTATAGTAGGTTTGATAGCACTTTTATTTAGAATGATCCCCATTGTTTGTATGTATAATGGTGTGCAGCCATTTTCTGTATTATCATAGCATTATATTGATTTATGATCCTATGTAACCCTTAGGCCTCTTTCACACGGGCGAGTTTTCCGTGCGGGTGCAATGCGTGAGGTGAACACATTGCACCCGCACTGAATCCGGACCCATTCAGTTCTATGGGTCTGTGCACATGAACAGTGATTTTCATGCATCACTTGTGCATTGCGTAAAAACCGCAGCATGCTCTATATCAGGAGTGGCCAACCTGAGGCTCTCCAGCTGTTGCAAAACTACAACTCCCAGCATGCCCAGACTGCCTACAGCAGGGCATGGTGGGAGTTGTAGTTTTACAACAGCTGGAGAGCCGCAGGTTGGCCATGCCTGCTCTATATTGTGCATTTTTCACGCAACGCAGGCCCCATAGAAATGAATGGGGCTGCGTGAAAATCGCAAGTATCCGCAAGCAAATGTGGATGCGGTGCGATTTTCACGCACGGTTGCTAGGAGATGATCGGGATGGGGACCCGATCATTATATTATTTTCCCTTATAACATGGTTATAAGGGAAAACAATAGCATTCTTAATTCAGAATGCTTACAACTTGCTTGCGGATGCAATGCATTTTTCACTGAAGCCCCATTCACTTCTATGGGGCCAGGGCTGCATGAAAAACGCAGAATATAGAACATGCTGCGTTTTTCATGCAACGCAGAACTGATGCGTGAAAAAAAACGCTCATGTACACAGACCCTTTGAAATGAATGGGTCAGGATTCAGTGCGGGTGCTATGTGTTCACGTTACGCATTGCACCCACGCGGAAAACTCGCTCATGTGAAAGGGGCCTTACTGATGGAAATCACTGACCAAACACTGGTGTGTAAATAAGTCCTGACACTGGAGCGCCCCTCACGGGCTTCTGTCCCTTCTTCTTGGTCTCGGTTTCTGAGCTCCTCCAGCACTGGTTAGTCTTCTTTCCTCTCTTACATCATTGAAAGCTGTGCCCTGGCTGCTGTGCTACTATCAGTTATAGTTTGCGGTGACCAGGGACATTGTTTGTGAATGACTTGTGTGTTTGCAGGTCTTTTCCGTATTTACATTGTCAGGCTGCAGCCATTCATCTGCTGAGCGGCACTTCTCACTTACTGTAATAATGTGAGCTATAAAAGAAGTGTCATTTAATGTGTAAAAAATGCACATAAATCTGCACAATTTATTGCAAAACAGGAAAGAAACCTGCCAGTTGTGGTCAGGAGGCGGAAGAGAGCGGGGACAGCGAGTTTCATTGGACCCCTCTTCCTCGTAGCACCGGCGTATTGCGGATTACGTGTTGTTTTTTATGCAGATTCTTGTGTGGAAAAACCATAGCGTAAGGGCTTGTTCACACGACGATATGGCTTTTCCAGTGTTTTGCGGACCATTTTTCACGGATCCGTTGTTCCGTTTTTCCGTATGGCATATACAGTATACAGTAATTACATTGAAAAAATTGGGCTGGGCATAACACTTTCAATAGATGGTTCCGCAAAAACGGAACGGATACAGAAGACAGAAGGATGCATTTCCGTATGTGTTCAGTTTTTTTGCGGACCCATTGACTTGAATAGAGCCACGGAACGTGATTTGCGGACAATAATAGGTCAAGAATCAAAATGTAGCGGAACCGAAATGCGGACATATGGAAACGGAATGCTCACGGAGTAAATTCATATTTTTTTTTTTGCGGACCCATAGAAATGAATGGTTCCGTATACGGACCATATACGGAACGCAATAAACGGCCCGTATACGGCACGCAAAAGAACGTTTGTGTGAACGAGCCTTAATACAGCACCAGGAACGTGTATGCGATCAGACAAATCTCATGGACGCTTTGCTTTTTTCTTAGGTGTGGAAAATGACCTGACGTGTGGATTTTGAAATCTGCAGGATGTCAATTATTTGTGCAATTAAAAAAAATATATCATTTGTGTGGATTTCACTAATTTCAATGAAAGTGTGAGGTCCGCTGCAAATCTGCACCAAAAACAGCAAGTAACACATGCTTTTTGGTGCTGATCTGGTTCGGAAACGCACAGAAAACTACACGGAAATCTGTGCGGATATTCTGTTAGCAAACCTGTACTGAACGCCATCCCCGAAGTGACAGCACCCCTGAAATCGTCAGGTCTGTCGCTACACTGCCCTCAGGGTGGCAATCAAAAATTTACTTCATGTGAATGTCTTAGGCCTCGTTCACATCTCCGTTTATGGATCTGGCAGGCTGCCGGATCCTCTACTTCACTGCCAAATTCCCATTGACTGGGGTCTGGCAGTGATCCGGACGATTTCCAGCATAAATGCTGGGTTTTAGCCGCTGCATGCAATGGTTTTCTTCTGTTAGGCATGTCTGGCGGGCTGTTCCTTGATGTCTGGATCCAGCACTGCCGGACTCTAGCTGACACCCGCCGGCCCCATTCACTATAATGGGGAGCGGCAGAGATCTGGCTGCAACCTGGCAAACATGCCGAGAATCGGCTGGATGAAAAATGCAGTGCGCAGCACTTTTCAGCCGGACAATTCTCTGCATATCTGCATATCTATTATAGTGAATGGCTACTTTCACACTGGCGTTTTGGCTTTCCGTTTGTGAGATCCGTTCAGGGCTCTCCCAGGCGGTCCAAAACGGATCAGTTTTGCCCTAATGCATTCTGAATGGAAAATGATCCGCTCAGAATGCATCAGTCTGGCTACGATCCGTCTCCATTCCTCTCTGGCACACAATGTAAGTCAATGGGGACGGATCCGTTTTCTATGACGCAATCTGGCACAACAGAAAACGGATCAGTCCTCCATTGACTTTCAATGGTGTTCAAGACGGATCCGTCTTGGCTATGTTAAAGATAATACAAACGGATCCGTTCTGAACGGATGCATGCGGTTGTATTATCTGAACGGATCTGTCTGTGTAGAACCATGACGCGAGTGTGAAAGTAGCTGATCTGCAACACAGTTGTGAAACACGCCTTACAGATTACTGATTTCATAGTAGGTCTTTTGGGCAGAAAGCAGAGGGGTCAACGTCTTTTCTCCAAGTAGAAAGTGAATTCGTAAAATGCAGAATCATAAGTCATCAGTGTCTCACGTGGTGCAGTAAGATCTCTAGAAGATTGCAGAAGTGAAGACTCCACAACCGTTACTTGTGCGGAAATACCAGTGTTCTGAAGACTGTGTGACCAGATGTTCTTCTGGATGACTTCCAGCTGAAATAACAGAGTATCTCAGTCCTTCGCCTCCCTGCCGCTGGAACCTCGCCAAGATCTTCTGTTTCTATTATTTAGTTATAATCTATAGCGTTTATTTTCCTTGTATGGATTCCCCTATTTCCGTCTTTCTAATATTATATGACTGTTTAAGGGTACTTTTTCATCTGCGGCAGCGTATCTAGCAGGCTGTTCCGGCAAAGAGCAGCCTTCCGTTTCCGTCCCAGATTTTACAGTTCACCGCTGGATCCCCATTGGCTATAACGGGGGCCCAGCCGACAGCCAGCATTTGTCACAGATGTGAATGTACCCTAATTTAGAAATGAACATGAAGAGCAGAAATGTGATTTTCACAGACAGACAAAATCTTATTTAACAGGTTAGGCTGCGTTTACATCTCCGTTACAGATGTCACCCTAATCCACCATAAATTCCAGCTGTCAGCCGGACAAACCTGGCATTTATGCAGGAAAGAGGCCGGATCCCATTATAGTTAATAGGGATCTGGCAGTGATCTGTTAAATCTGGTAATGCCGGATCTGGTGAACACCGCCAGGCTGTTCTCTGCCGGAAACGTTCAGATTTGCATCATGCAGCCTTAGCTAGTCATTGCTTTCTGATAACCCCTTTATACCATGAGGTGGTCTTGAACCTGGCTCCTCTAGTCCTCCATCTCTGGTGTGGTACACAAATTTCTATGAAGGTGGATGTTCCCTTAGATACAAAATTGAACCTATGAGATAAACCTCAAGGTGGCTCATATTGTGCATTATGAATGTACAGCACTGAGATGTTCGAAGGTTTTGCTTATACCGTGTCACCGCTTTCCATTTGTTTTACACATTTTACAGTTTGTTTTTTTTTTACAATAAAAAAAATAATAAAACTTGCGAGGGCCGGGGATGGTATGTAATTTTTCACAGATGTTTGAACAGGTACAGTATATTTTACTTCTGGGGGCTCCCCTTCATAGGAAGCTGGGAACAAAGAAGCTGCATAGAGGCACCAAAGGGATTGCAATACAGTTTTGTACTGCTGACTGTGCAGGAGAGTTAAAGGGACGCTGCCATCAACCGCTTTTATCACATTAATAAAACTGATGGATTTCTGGTTATGATGTTTTTGAAGTCTACTTCCTGTCTTGGCTTTTTAACTTCCTCTTTGTTTTTTGATGAAGATGAACAGTAGATCAGTCATACTGTTATCCCAATCCTACATCCACTATTATAATAGTGGATAACATCTTCCCCTTAGGCCCCTTTCACACGAGCGTGACGGATTAAGTCCGGATGCGTTCAGGGTGCGTTCAGTGAAACTCGCACTATTTTGCAAGCAAGTTTAGTCAGTTTTGTCTGCGATTGCGTTCAATTGTTCAGTTTTTTCCGTGCGGGTGCAATGCGTTTTGATGCGTTTTTCACGCGCGTAATAAAAAACTGAAGGTTTACAAACAACATCTCCTAGCAACCATCAGTGAAAAACGCATTGCACCCGCACTTGCTTGCGGATGCAATGCGTTTTTCACGCGGCCCCATTCACTTTTATGGGGCCAGGGCTGCGTGAAAAACGCAGAATATAGAACATGCTGCGATTTTCACGCAACGCAGAAGTGATGCTTGAAAAACAACGCTCATGTACACAGACCCATTTAAATGAATGGGTCAGGATTCAGTGCGGGTGCTATGCGTTAACGTCACGCATTGCACCCGCGCGGATAACTCGCTCGTGTGAAAGGGGCCTTACAGCAGCAGTAAACTGACTATAGGAGTTTCATGTCTCCATGTTCGCCGCTACAGAAGGACAGTATTTTGTATTTAATTTTCAATGGTATAATACTGTCTAAATGAAAAAGAAAAACACAATTATTCTAAACAACTTTTTTTTATAAAATATTGAGTAAAAAAAAAAAAAATCTCTTTCTGACAGAAGTGTTCCTTTAATTATACTATTAGGATGTGTATGGACGTCGTGGTTTACATAAGAGCTGTCCTACAGCTGCAGCATGTGAACACAGCCGTGAGGCTTTTGTGACGGCTCAGGATCCTCCCGTGGCATAGTAAGGGATTTATATTTCACCAGACCGCGCTGTGAGACAAGAAATACATTTGATGATGTGAAAAGTACCACCTCAGGAGAAGGTTCGCTGCAGAGTTCACTGTCCACACTGAGCCCATTATGTCCGTGCCAGATACACTGGATAGAGATTCCCAGGGATTCCTGCCTCTCGGATCCGTCGGCTGCGTGCAGCTACTCGGGGTGGAGTTACTGATGTGGTTTCAAAGATGCTTTTGAAACACAACAGGAAATTTATGCTGAGGACAAACACTAAACTAAAGCATGTGTTGTGTTCTGTTAACTGTGCTTTATTAACCACCCAACAGCCGTCCATTATTACTTTTCTGCTTCGGGATTTTTCCGCTTTATTATGAAGCTCTGTGAAAAAAACATGAACATTGCTAAATATGGAGCAGAACTGGAGAGTAAATATGATTCCCTGTGGGGTATATGGAGCACAGGTGGGGGACAAACATCAACACTCAGATTGACGTCATCATTTATATTCCCAACCATTTACATATGGACTGTACTAATAACCACCCCCAGTATTGCAGTCCTGGGACACAAAGGGCATCATGGACTGAATAACTATAGTCAGCCGGCAGCCCTGATACCACCTGTATCCGAGGACTGCCATGACATCCTATGAAAAGCTGTGACAAGGGACAGTCACTTTAATCCCCACCCATGTAATAAAATATACACGTCCATATAAATATTTCAGATTTATTAGTGAGATTTTTCATCAATGTTTCATTTTCCGTTCTTCTGAAAGACGGACGCGGATGACAATCTTGTGTGCCTCCGTGTTTTTTCACGGACCAATTGACTTGAATGGGTCCGCGAACCGTTGTCCGTCCAAAAAAATAGGACAGGTCATATTTTTTTGACGGACAGGAAACACGGATCACGGACGCGGATGACAAACGATGCACTTACCGAGTTTTCAACGGACCCATTGAAAGTCAATGGGTCCGCAGAAAATCACGGATGCACACAACGGTCGTGTGCATGAGGCCTTAGTATGTAATTGATAAATAAATGCTAATAATAATACATATTCTTCCTTCCCCTCAAAGTTTCACTTTGTGTCTTCTTCAGGGAGCATGCCGAAGAAGCAAGAGTCATAGTAAATGTTGATGAAAAAATAGCACGGATCAGAAATATAAAGGTACTGTCATTCTCTAAAGAATTATGATTTGGTGTAAGTGTTGCTTTAAAAAACTCCTCGTCATATGCCCGATGTCAAACTGGTAGAGGTTATTCCCTGATTGATTGCATTGACTATAAGGCCTCGTTCACATTTCTGCATTTTTTGCGGACAGCACACATACCTATTGATTTAAATGTGTCTGTTCACATTTCAGTATTTTTTTCACTGACCGTGGGTCAGTAAAAAATGAATCACGGGGACATGCACTACTTTGATCCGTGATGTGGACCAAGCATGCCCATTGAAGTCTACAGGTCCGTGAAAATCAGTGACACACATCCGTTTTTCACTGAAGACTAATAGCAGATTTTTTGGAAATTAAAGGGCTTCTACCACCAGAAATACTGTTATGTAGCTGACTGATATAGCGATGCGCTGTCAGCACTACATACCGGTATGTTTCTAACATTTGTCCCTGCAGCCGTTTTTGTAAAAAAGCTATTTTGTTATATGCTAATGAGCCTCTAGGTGCTATGTGGGCGTAAAATCAGCACCTAGAGGCTCCGTCCACTCACCCTTTATCCCGCCCAGGTCCCTGTTCTGACCGCCCCGCTCCTCTTGATTGATGCCACAGTCCACCGCATCGTTGACTAAAGCCGCGCCTGCACAGTTCACTTCTGTCTTTGGCGCAGTGAGTGAAGGCCGCTCTCCTGATGCCGGCTTCCTCACTGTGGCTTGGTCGGCGCAGACGCAGTGAGGAATCCGGCACCAGGAGCGCATCATTCACTCACTGCACCTGCGCCGAATACAGAAGTTAACGGCGCAGGCGTGGGATTTTTCATGCGATGCAGGGAACAGTGACATCAATCAAGAGGAGCGGGGCGAGCAGAACAGGGGACCTGGGCGGGATAAAGGGTGAGTGGACGGAGCCTCTAGGTGCTGATTTTACGCCCACATAGCACCTAGAGGCTCAATAGCATATAATAAAAGTGCTTATTTTACAAAATCGGCTGCAGGGACAAATGTCAGAAACATACGGTTATGTAGTGCTGACAGCGCATCGCTAATGTCAGTCAGCTACATAGCGTTATTTCTGGTGGTAGAAACCCTTTAAGTTTTAGCTGAGCAACGTCGGTGAATTGCGGATGATGCACGGATGGTAAAAACGGACAAACGACGGATCCTTCACGGACAGCTTCACTGATGAAACACGTAAAAAAAAAATTCACAGACGTGACACCGACACGGAAATGTGAACGAGGCCTAAGCCTGTGATGACTAACCTCCGGGAAACCAGCTGTGGTAAAACTACAACTCCCAAGATGCACATTTGCTTGGCTGTTCTCAGAACTCCATAGAAAAGAATGGAACATGCTGGGAGTCGTAGTTTCACCACAGCTGGAGTGCCGGAGGTTAGCCATCACTGCTATAAGCATTCACTGAAAATAGTGGATACCCATTGTATTCAGTAGAAGACCTGTAATTATTTTCTCACTACTGAGGTGTGTTTATATCATGATTGCTTGCATTTCCATTAAGCCGGCTCCTAGCAGCTGTCAGTGGGAGACATCATGAACCACCTTGAAAGTTATATTGGAAATACCCCAACTTTAGACTGCTGCAGCTGGAAGTTGCAGTATTTCCCAAGTGTTTTAAGACGGTGCTTCTCAGTTTTCAAGCTGTCATGACCAGTGATTCTGACACTGAGGATGGAAAGTCTGAACAAGTATTTTGAGGATCTTGTGATGTTCCAGCAGTCAGAGGACCTAGGATCATGTGTTTTGGTGGAAAACCCCTTTAAAGTGGTTGTCCGGCTTCTAAATAGGTCATTAATATCAGTTGGGTAGGGGACAGACACCCTTGAACGGAAGCTGAGCTGCAGTAACCCGGCACAGCCACTATGCAGGGGATGAAGTCTTACTTTTGCTTCTGGAGTTGTACTTTCTGGGGGAGCCGGGTGTCGGACCCCAAAATGATCTGATATTATTAATATCAATATCTAGAACCCAGGCAACGCCTTTAAACCAAGTGTGTATAATGTGCAATGTGCTGTTTACTATCTATATATATTATCTGTCACCAGCGACCTCACTATCAAACTGTTTGCATAGACACATGGCCGTGGTTCAGCTGATCGCTGTTCTTCTGATCAAACTGCAGTCAAATGCATTGAGAGTCCTCTCCATGATGTGTGTGAGCTCAGGAGTTCTCTCAGTGTATTGTACTGCTGGCTTGTGGGGGCACAGCATCAGAATACAGGGGAGTATGAAAATAAAAATTACCTAACTGGATTTGGTGTCACAGTTTGGGGATGTTTCGGAGCTGACAGGTTCCCTTTACCAAGGTGATCTCACTATGCAAGCCCTTCTGGGGCCTACCACCTAAGCAGTGTACAGAGAAGGCACGGCTCTGCCTAGATCACTCGGCTTTTAATCCTCCATAGTTTTATTAGTTCCCAAAAGAAAAGCACATTCTGCTTCTCCTTAACAGCTGCTGGCACGGGTATTCTACATCACTGCCGTGCATATTACTGCCATGGCTGAATGGCAGCAGGACATTTCTCACCTGTTATGTATGGGGTAATTGTTGGCGGAGAACTCTGGGGACAGCACAGAATTTCTCTTGATTTGTAGACTGTGGATGTCATTTAAAAGTTAGGAGATTTTCAGACTGATAAAAGCCCAGGAATGCCATCAGCAGCACCATTGTATTCACCAAGATCACCCTACATCGTCCTCCTCGGCATCCTCCCCTTTTTTATCTTCTTACACTTATCACTTTTCTCCTCACTGCCCCCTTCCTGCCTGGATTGCTCCCCATCTTCCCTGGACTTTGCTTTCATTCTCCTCTATCTTAGACCTTTTAGGCTCTATCCAGCTTTAGCTTGTTCATAATTGCTTTGTCTAAATGTAGGTAGGTGGTCCTTCTCAGGGAATGACGGATATTTTCGTATGCACACCTATGCAGGGAAGACTGTCAATTACTGATAGGTGCGCCCACATGGGTACTGGGCTCCGAATTAGCAGAGATGTAAACAAAGAAAGAAGTTTTTAAGTTTTGCTGAATCATTTTCCAATAAACTATCGATCAACATGGTGCTTGCAAATTGCACTGCATTTATTGGTGACAGGTTCCCTTTAAGCGTCCTTTTTACGAGACCTCATACATTTTTAATGAGACTGGGGTCAAGGACACTGCACTGTAAGGAAGTCCATAACTTTAGATCACCCTGTATTACAGACCCATAGACACTATTTGGCGCCTCAGTACAGAATGGAGGTACACCATGGGCCTAAAGTGCTGGTCTTTTCCTGTATGCGTAGGTGGCGACTTAAAGGGGTTGTGTCACTTCAGCAAATATCATTTATCATGTAGAGAAAGTTGATACAAGGCACTTACTAATGTATTGTTATTGTCCATATCATCTCCTTTGCCGACTGGATTCATTTTTCCGTCAGATTATACACTGCTCGTATCCAGGGGTTACAACCACCTTGTAATCCAGCAGCTTGGTTGTGCTTGCATACAGTAGGAAGCAGTGGTCTATGCCCGCTCCCACACTTTTTTCTATAGTGTGCAAGCACGTCCACCGCTGCTGGATTGTAGAGTGGTCGTAAGCCCTGGAAAAAAGCTGTATCTAATGTGATGAAAAAAAAATGAATCCAGCCAGCAAAGGCGGCAATATGGACAATCACAATACATTAGTAAGTGGCTCGTATTAACTTCCTCTACATGATAAATGCCACTTGCTGAAGTGAGACAACCCCTTTAAGGTCTGGACAAACGTCTACTAATTTGAAATGCCCCAACAGGTCTGTAATATGTTCAGCATGTGGATGATGGGACACATTTTGATAATAACGGGAATATGTGAATGGTCTATAAATATTTGTGACGCTATTAAACCCAGGGCAGTTTAAAAAGATTTGGAAACTGTGGTTACCATTTTGTTAAAATCTTTAAATGTAGCCAGGTCTGGAATGTGTAACATGTCACCTCTGTGAATTTGATCTTCCATTGTTAAAGTAGAGAAGGGGTCAGCAGCCTCTCTAGCTGGCATGCAGAATTTCTGGCTTCTGAGTTCACCTTCCCATGAAATCTGATTAGAAGATTTTTCTCCTTTCTTCTTCCTTCAGCGCTTCTGTCTGCAGTCTTGAGTCTTACAATGTTTCAATAGATAATTTTTTTTTAGATACGTTTACAAATGACTACAATGCCCTATAACCGTGACTGATGTGACAGTTGTAGTCTATATCATAGAATGGCAGGTGATTGCAGTGTGACATTTTGTATGCTTTGTAAATACAGTATTTAGGATGCAGTTAAAGGTAATTGTAGCACATATATCTTTGGTTATAAACTGCACATTGCTTGGAATGACATCCACATACGGTATTTGTTTTGATGCATGTTCGTCCTGCGTGTCTTAAAAATTGACCTAATGCTAGCAGGCCATTAAAGGGGTTTTCCAGGATAGGTCATCCAAGATAGGTCATCTGTGGAGGGTCCGACACCTGGGACCGCTGCCAATTAGCTGTTTGAGAAGGCACCAGCGCTCCTGTGAGCGGCATGGCCTTCTCCGTTCTCACCAAACATAGCGCCATACATTGTACAGCGGCTGTGCTTGGTATCGCAGTTCAGCCCCATTCACTTCAGTGCGGCTGAGCACGATACCAAGCACAGCCGCTATACAGTGTACGACACTGCGCTTGGTAAGCACGGAGAAGGCCATGCCGCTCACAGGAGCACCGCTGTCTTCTTAAACAGTTGATCTGCAGGGGTTCCAGTTGTCGGACACCCACCAATCAGTTACTGATGACCTATCCCTTTTAAACAATAGATAGAGATCTGGAGCAACAAAATCCACATGTGAAAATCTGCAAAATTTCCAACACAAGCATGCTGGAGATAAAAAAATAAAATAAAAATATAATCCACAGCATGCTCTAATTCGTGTAGTGTGAAAACCACACCAAAATCTGTGACAATTGCATCATCTTTGAACTCCCTCTGACTTCTTAAGTACTGTAAGGCAGTCGCCTATTTTTGTAATCGAGTATTCTATTGGATAATCCAACGATTAATCTAGTACTCTAATTAAAAAAAACGAATTAAAAGAACGTCTTTCTTTATAAAAACTCATCAGCTGCCTCAGTGCCTTCCATTCCCCCCCCCCCAGTGCCTTCAGCTGCCCCCCCAAGTGCCATCAGCTGCCCCCCCCAGTGCCATCAGCTTGACGATGTACTATGACCTGACGATGTGTCAGGATATAGTGCAGCGCGATTTCTTTTGTGTTAAATTACTCTATTCAATTGCGTAATCATTTCATCCCTAAAAGAGAGCAATATTAGGATCTGTTACAGGATCCATGATGGCTCTGTATGATCCAAAGAATAAGGGGGTTAGTCAGCACATCCCAATGCGCAGGTGCAAGCTGCCATGGCTAGAAACACACAAAAAATACAATGCAACAGCACTCTGCAACCCAAATAAAGTGCACTCCCTGAATTTCATGGCGGCCAATATGGCATATAACAGGTAGCATTTAGTGTTAGGTTCCCGTCTTACAGAGATCGCCTTGACGTTTGCAGACGGGCCCAAATGATTTTGTACAACATGTATTTCTCATGAATCTCAAATTTGCTAAATAAGCTAGCATTAGCACCAGAATATCTTCTATAACTATGGCATTATTGTACTTTTATTTGGTTTGCAGAGTGCTGTTGCATTGTATTTTTTTTTCTGTATGATCCAAATTATTTTGTCCCCTGTTAGTTTTACATCGGGTATTTCAGGTTTTCTTTTTTCGCTGGATACAATGCTGACGCCTGACAGAAAAGAATGTGAATAGGTTCTTACAAACCAAGAAAACAGAAACAAATCATACTAATGACAGACTAACTAAGTACCTCTTGTACCTGTTCAGTAGACTGATATTTATATTGCACAAACAAGAAAAGTATTTATTTCAGTATAAGATAGAATTTCACTAAAATCAAAGCAATGCAATTCCTATTCAGCATTTTATTTTGGCCTTTTTCCCTTGAGAATCTTCCAGGTTTAATTGCCCTGTTAAAACATCTTCATTTTTGGATCAGTGATAATGTCAGACCAGGGACTTTCAATGTATATATGTCTTGTGGAAGTGTTTGTAGCAAGTTGATATCAGTCATTTAAAACAATGTTTATTCTATGATGACTTTGCATCATCATATACCTCTATGGCTTCATTCACATCACCGTTCAGCCTTTCCGTTCTCCTGCCCCGTTTAGGAGCAGGAGAACGTAAAGGACAGAAAGGCACATAACTGACGCCAAACGGAGCCCTTAGGACCCCATAGACTATAATGGGGTCCGTTATGTTTCCGCTCAGAAGATGATTTTTAAACGGAGACAAAAGTTGTGCATGCAGGACTTTTCTCTGCTTCAAAATCCTCTTCTGAGCGGAAACATAACGGACCCCATTATAGTCTATGGGGTCCTAAGGGCTCCGTTTGACTCAGTTTGGCGTCAGTTATGTGCTTTTCCGTCCTTTCCGTTCTCCTGCCCCTAAACGGAGCAGGAGAACGGAAAGGCTGAAAGGTGATGTGAATGAAGCCTAACATATATATTAGTACAACCTTAAAGTGCATCTGTCAGCAGTTTTGTACCTATGACACTGGCTGACCTGTTATATGTGCACTCGGCAGCTGAAGACATCTGTGTTGGTCCCATGTTCATATGTGTGTCTGCATTGCTGAGAAAAATGATATCTTAGGGTACTTTCACACTAGACGCAGGACGGATCCGACAGGCAGTTCACCCTGTCGGATTCGTCCTGCCGCTATTTCGCCGTGCCGCAGGACCGCCGCGCTGTCCCCATTGACTTTAATGGGGACGGGGGCGGAGCTCCAGTGCAGCACGGCAGTTCGCGGTGAGAGGCTGCCGGACTAAAAAGTCGGACATGCAGTACTTTTAGTCCGGCGGCCTATCGCCGTGCACTGCCATGCTGCGCCGGAGCTCTGCCCCCATTATAGTGAATGGGGATGGAGCGGTGGTCCGGTGGCATGGTGAAATAGCGGCAGGATGGATCCGACAGGGTGAACAGCCTGTCGGATCCGTCCTGCCGCTAGTGTGAAAATAGCCTAAATATAGGCAAATGAGCCTCTAGGAGCAATGGGGGCTTTAAACCTAGAGGCTCCGCTCCCTCTGCAATTGGCACACTCTCTGCACTTAGATTTACACGGCCAGGCAGTGTAAAGGCTCACTAAGACGGCTGTATGCTGTCCGCAAAAATGCGGATCCGTTTTTTTGCGGATTAGATGCTGTCCTATTCATTTCTATGGGGCAAAAAAATGAAACATGTCCTATACTTGTCAGTGAAAATCAGGACATAGCCCTATTGAAGGCTATGAATCAGCAAAAAAATGAAATGCAATCATCTTTTTTGCGGACATGCTGAACTGTCCGCAAAAAAACGGATCCACATTTTTGCGTACAGCATATGGCCGTCTGAATGAGCCCTAAAAGTGATCATGCCTGCAACAGAGCTGTTGCCATTACACTAAGAGGCTCAGCTCTCTCGATAACTGCCGTGACCTCTGCACCGACAGGGCTAGGTATGATGACGTTTTCACTGCTTGGTCCTATTAATCAAAGTGCAGAGAGAGCAGCAGTTGCAGAGAGAGCAGAGGCTCTAGGTGTAATGTTAACACCCCCTTTGCTCCTAGAGGCTCATTATTGGCGCATAAAATAAAACTTCATTTTTCTCAGCAGTGCGGGCACATATGGAAATGGGACCAACACAGATGTCTTCAGCTGCCAAGTGCACATGTAACAGGTCAGCCAGTGTCATAGGGACAAATCTGCCGACAGATGCCCTGGTGTTATAACATTCACTTACTGTGAAGGTGTTCACTAAAATAAGTGAAATGAGACACTATGGTAGTAAACCACAACTATAGGGAAAGTCTGCTTTTAGGCAGAGCGCAGGCATCTGTTTTCCTCATATCATGGTAATAAAGAGAACAAAGAGGTTATGTAATGGAAACATCTGGATAAGATTAGCCTCTACAAGCACGCTGCGAGTATTGGTAAGGCTGCAGGTCTACAATGCAGATTTCCATCATAAATTGGAGAGCTCAATGCATAGTGAAAAGTGGCAGATTTCTTCTGTATTTTTACAAGACACTTCACCGTTCCAAGTAGCGCACCTGCTGAAGTGTACTATCAGGTTGCCGAAAAATGCACCGCCATAATGTGGCACATTTCTGAGGTGCAATGTCGCATCAAGTTTCGATCCATAGGTTGCAATGCGTTAAAATTGTGCTAATATTTTTGGTGCCAATTAAGGCTACTTTCACACTTGCATTTTTGCCTGATCCGGCAGGGATCAGCAAAAGCTCTTCTGTTACCGATAATATAACCGTCGGCATCCGTTATGAACCGATCCGGTTGTATTATTAACAAAGCAATGACGTATCCGTCATGAACACCATTGAAAGGATCCGTTTTCTATTGTATCTGAGAAAACTGATCCATCCCCATTGACTTGCATTGTGGGTCATGCCGGATTTGCTCCGTATCCCAGGACAGAAAGAAAACCACAGCTTGCTGCAGTTTGCTCTACGGTATGAGAACGCAACCAAATGTAACGGAATGCATTCTGGTGCACTCCATTTCGTTCAGTTCCGTTTTGTCCCTATTGACAATGAATGGGGACAAAACAGAAGTCTTTTTCTCCAGTATTGAGATCCTATGACGGATCTCAATACCGGAAAATATAAACGCAAGTGTGAAAGTAGCCTAAGATAATTGGTGGTATAAACTTAAAAGTGTCTTGTGATCCACCAAATTTATTATTCAACATGAGCCACTGTGGTTAATTTGGCACGTCTTCCAAAGGAAGCCATGCGTGTTACTAGAAGTTGACAAGCAATCATCTGGAGACTATCGTTTCACAGACACCACCTCACACAGTTACAGTTGTGCAAACTGCCCATACATGTTCAGTAAAATGGGGCAATGTTCTTTCAGGGAACATTCTTTTAAAGAAAGATCTTTCATCCACAAATGATCGTTCTTTACATGAAATTCTATTGGACTGAAATGTTAAAAATGGCCGACTTCTTTACCGATGATAATAGTCTCTTATTGGTCGGCTGAAACTATTGTTTGTTCAGTTTAACCCAATGAATGTTCTTTTCGGTTGAAATCGTCCGTTTTGATCAACATTAGGCCACCTTAATAGTTGTCTTAGCATGTGTTCAGTTCCAGGAGTTACGACCACCCTACAATCCAGCAGTGGTGGCTGTGATTGCACACCATAGATTTGCCGGATCTAAAAACCTGAATTAAAGACGCAGATGTGAAAGTAACAAGTACTTGATTTTTTACCACTGAGGAAGGAACAATAAGTTCCGAAACATGTCTGGTGGTCTAGGCTTGATTAAAAAATAGAAGGCAAAAGGTCTACAACTGAGGTCCGCACATTGATCTCACACACGCCGTTATCGGCGCGGCAAAATCATCCAAGCCGGCAATGAATGGATCAGACGGTGAACACGGGCTGAGGAGGAGGACTGCATCGTAGCCGGACCCGTGAGTTGTAAATCCCAACATGTAATGAGTGCCTATAACGAGAAGTGACATACTGGACATCCAATATTGAGATAACCATAAGTGCCTGTTATAAGACAGCGGGAGTATACTGGCGCCCTATGCCCTATAGTGAATATAAGAACGGTGCCAATATTATTAGGACCCGATAAAAGCAATATAAGGGTCACTCTGGACTGATATTAAATAGTGGAACAATTCATACTGCACCACTAGCCCCAGCATAAGTATAAACAGCACTAACCAGTTGGATGCTATAGACCTTATTCAAAACATATATGCCTACTATGGAATAACAAAGCCGAACCTTGTATTATTTGTTTATGCGTGAGCGTCGACCTTTTACCCAGACCTATGCAAAGTAGATATAGGAGGAATGATTGCTACCAAAATTGTTCCTCCATCGTTCAGTTCTGTTGATTATTGGCAGCACACGCTGTGATTACACAGCGAGATGTGCTGCCGATATTTGCATCATTCATGGTGATGAAAGAGCAACGACGACAAATGAGCCTTTGATCGTTTATCGTCAGCACGATTATATGGGCCCATTATCTGGAACGAGTGTTCCTATGAACCCTTGCTCCCAATAATTGGCCCAGAAAGTGCTCTGTCCTTTTTATTAGAACTCTGTGTTGTGCCGTTCCTCTCTTATTCCTTCTGGAAATATAGGAATAAATGAATAACTGGGTGCTACCATTCACCAGAACTGTCTACACAGTCTAACATGTTGAATCAGTACTGACAGAAAAGGACAAACTGTATTGACCACCAGAACTGAACACTTGCACCAGATTTGTCCAACTATTAGGGCTGCTCATATGCATGAGATAGATGTCGTCCAACTTCCATACATGTACATGCTTGGCTCAGCCGGTTCTCTATAGAGAAAGTGGAATATTTTACTACCAGACTCTTCTGGCAGTAAATTATCACCTAGGTACAATGACATCAGTCATGTTGAAATTCAACAGCCATCCTTCCATCCATCTCTCCCTGACATCAGGAGAGGGTCAAGAGACCCCCATATGCATTAAATGATCGGCTGGTCCTGCCACAGTCAGCAGATTTTTCCGATGCACATCTAATGTGTATAGCCAGCTTAGGCTACTCTCCCCATTGGCATTGTTGAAAAATGTTTCACTTTAGTCCTCATGCTTCTGAATGGAAACAGATCTGTTCAGGATCTCTTCCATTCCGGCAGCATTCCGTTTTGTGACTGGGCACAAAACCTGCTGCAAGCTGCGATTTTGTGTCCGGTCTTAAAAATGGAAAAGAATGGATCCGTCACTGAAAACAATGTAAGTCAATAGAAACCAGATCCATTTTTACCGTTTTGATTTCACACAACTGCATCCTAACAGAACGGATGGATCCGGATGTGCAAAATCAAAACGGATCCGTTTAACAACGCAAGTGTGGAAGTAGCCTTAACAGTAAGTGGTTGTCCAAACCATATAACCCCATTAAACACTATAGGGGAAATTTACCATTCCCACTATGCCTTTTTTTTTTTTTTTTGCTGCTTTTTCAACTTTTTCGACTGCTTTTTCGAACAAACTGATGGAAGAGGCATGTAATATATGTCGAGGCCTGTGCCTTGTCCTGCAGCATAGGTCAAATTACAGTGATCCCTCAAGATACAATATTTTTAACATACGATGGGTCAGAAAAGACCATTGTAAGTTGAAACCAGACTCCACATAGAATGTCTCAGCCTCAGATCCAACCAATCAAGGCCACTTCTCTGGTAAAATAACTGTATTAGTTGCTAGTTAGTAGCTATTCCTGACTGTTATATGTATGGACATGTTTTATCTGTCTTAGTTATCTGCTTATTCTTCAGAAATTTTCATTTTCTCTTATCTTGGATGACATTTTGGGCTTTGGAACCAATCACTCAACTTACAATGGTTTCAACTTTCAACACACAATGGTCGTCCTGGAACCAATTACTATTGTAACTTGAGGGACCACTGCATTAACAAATAGGACAACCCCATTAATTTAAATATAAGCTAAAACTGAACTGCTCCTGAAACAGAGTAAACGGACAAAATTAATTGAATGTCCTGTCATGTGTGTTCTCTTCTCAGTTGGATTATAAACCAGAAAGCGGTGGGGACACCAGAGAACGGCTGAGCGAGTTTGGTTTTGACTACTGCTATTGGTCAGTTGATCCAGAAGATCCAAAATATGCTTCTCAAGAAGTGGTGAGTTATTGCTTTGTTTGCTGTAATAATTAAAGGAAGACTAAATCTAGAAATGAATGCTAAATATTAACAGGAAATATAGGTGCCCCCGTTGCTTGTTAGTCTGCAGCATTTTCTGCGGGATCCTGACACAAATATTCTTACTGAGGACACTGGGGGTTAATCGTCTGGGGGTGGGGTTTAGCACAGTGGGTGGAGTTATACAATCTTTGTCATACTGCAAACAAGGCACAGCAGGGAGGCTCCTGCTACAGCCAGTTGTCCTTCAGCAGTGAGGAGGAGAAATCTTTGAAATCTAGAGACGAGTGAATCAATTCTACCGATTCAGAATTTGTCCTGAATTTCCTAAAACAAAAATCAAATTTCTTACTTCTGCTGGCATCAGAGAGGCTTGGTTTTCTTTTCCTTTTGGAAGGAAAGCTAAATTTGCATATCTTTGGGTCTCTGGAAAACCTATTCAAATTGGCTTTAATTCCAAAAGGAAAATACAACTACTGTAATTCTTTCCGATGTCTGCAGAAGTAAGATATGCAAATTTGCATATATTTTTACCGGAAGCCCAGACCAGTGTTGCCTGGCCTGCAATACTCCTCATGCATACTTGTCTCTCTCTCTCTCTCTCAAATAGGGCTGGGACGAGGTAGTTTGGCACCCTAGGCAGACCAAGCAAATTGCTCCCCCCTCCTCCTCCCCGATTCAATTTTAAAGTGACCCTACATACTAATAAAGAGATTAAAACACATTTCAAAGAAGCGGTCAGGGGCAGATCCAGCGGCTTACAGGTGACCTCTCCACAGATTTCAGTTCTTAATTTTCCTTTTCTGCTCCATTTTGGTCTAGACTCCAGAGTAAGTCTAGAGTAAGAAGACACCAGTATTATTATATGGCACATGGGGGGCTGCTATAGATTCTGTAGATCAGCCCCCAAATTTATACAGTTCTGTCATCCTGCTGCTACTGCTAATACTGCACCCACTGTGCTTCCCCATGCCTACTAACATTATACTGTCAGAAATAATAGCGCCATACAGATTGTGCCCCATTAGTAGCAATGCCCTACATAATATGCCCAATAATAATGCCCCTACAGTATCTTTAGTAGTATTAATATAACCACAATGCCCCCAATACTTATATTGCCTCCCCTGCAGTGCCCCCTGTAGCTCTAATGCCCCCTTGTAGTTATAACTCCCCTGTCGTGCCTGTATATATTCTCTCCCGCCCCTATTAGTGCCAGTACATAAAGCTCCCCCCCTTAGTGCCAGTATTTAATGCTCACCCCCCGCTGCTTAGTTAAAAAAAACAAAAAGCATAACACTTACCTCACTCTGTTCCCCCGCTGTCTGGGCTGCAGGCCACAGACCTCTTCTGATCTGTGTCCATCTCGCTTGATGACGTTATCATGCGAGACCCGGTGTAGGAGGTTGCGGTGATTTCGACCTCTTGCGCCGCTGTTCTCACTCATAGGCCTATTGGCCGCAAGTGTGGACAAGAATGCTCTCCAATCATGGGTAACAAAGCACCCTAGGCGGGCACCTACTCTCGCCTACCCCTCATCCCGGCTCTGTTCTCAAACATCTGAGTTCTAGGAGAACAGAGTGTTGTATACCTATTTTCAGGGCAATTGGAGCATACTTGATTTGGGTGAGCTCATCACTGCAGTGCTATTCCCCTTGACATCACCCTCCCCAATCGGCTAGTGATTCCCTGTCCTGAGAATGGGCCATCACTTAAAGGGTCCCTAAACCTTCTTGCTAAGCACAGAAGGTGCAGAGGCGCTTCTCAGAATGATCTTCTCCTCTTGCATTGGCTCTGCTCTGTATGGATCTTATGTGTTCTCTATGAATCCATACTCTGCATGCTTGAAATGCAGATCAGAGCCAATGCAAGGTGCAGATTGCTCAGAGAAACACTGCTGCACCTCCACTTTAATAGGTGGACAACCCCTTTAATATACCAGTGTCTCCCCCAACCCCCGTTCCCCCGAAAAATGCTCATGCTTTTGTGTATAATGTTCTAATGTTCTCAAGGTTTTTTTTTGGTTTTTTTTTTTTTCATTTTTTCTTAATTCATCATGGTCTTTCTCATTCACCCCAACGTGCTGTATGTATTTCCACAATTTTGAATCAAGACTAAAGGTCTTTCTGGTCTCTCTCCCCCGGCTGGAGAGAAGTGATTTACAGCACTCCTCATGCCAGACCTTTGTTTTTAGCTGTCTGTTTACATATGGATAAAATAAGTCGTGTCCATTTGTAGACTTGCGGTGGAGATTAGAGGGTGATTTGGCTCACAGGGTTGTGGACAAGGCAAGCTGAGGCATGCTGAGTGACCTCCTACTTTGTGTCTTGACTTAACTGCCCCATTGAAGCGCTACCTGGTACTGGATTGCTCTGTGTTTAATTTGGTACATGAGAACAGAATAGTGGAGACATATAATTGTTTATACAAGCGTTACACATAGTGAACAATAAGCTTGGAGAGTAACTTTAGTAACCTTGTGCAACAAGCAAGTATTCACTGATGCTATCATCAGTGTGCTGCATTAAAGGGAACCTGTCACAGATGGCATGCAGTCTGATCTGTGGGTAGCATGTTGTTGGGCACGAAAAACTGAGCAGATTGATATATAATTTTTTGGGGAAAATATTCAGTATAATTAGTGTTTTAGTTATTTAAATCTCTGCAGTTCACGGGGTCCGACTTACTGATGGACACCTGCTGCCCCAAGATTAAACACCATATTCAATGTGACAGATTCCCTTTAAGGGTTACGTAGAGATTAGGGATGTCCCGATACCGGACATTTGCATGAGTACTTGTAGTCATACAACTGTCGCCAATACCACTGCCGATACCTGATGGCCGTGCAGCGGCGTGTCCCTACGTCCCAGATGATCAGCGGTGGGGACGGCGGCTGCGGCGGCGAGTCCTGTGTCTGCTGCGGCGGCGGGTCCCGTGTTGGCTTCTGTGCGGCAGCGGTGGCGCTCCCAGCCGATCAGCGTGGGGACGGCAGTGTGTCCCAGCTGATCGGCGTGGGGGCGGGACTTCTGTGCATTGGCTCCCAAATCCCATGCAGTTGCCTAGCACTGGGAGGAAGTTAAATCCACTTCCTCCCAGTTCTCTGGTGCATCCGCATGGGAAGGATTACAGCAGGCCAGGTGGGTATGGTGCATGAAATGGAGGAGAAATTCAGGTAATTTCTCTCCATTTTATGTTCAAACAATGAATATAAAATAAGGTGGGGGGCGGGGAATGGGCATATAATAGTAATTCCCAACCAGTGTGCCTCCAGCTGTTGCAAAACTACACCTCCCAGCATGCCCGGACAGCCAAAGGCTGAAGTGAATGGGTCCGCACCCGAGCCGCAAAAAATGCGGCTTGGATGCGGACCACAAAAACGGTCGTGTGCATGAGGCCTTAAGGATGAATACCTCTGAACTGCAGCACCTTACGCATGCACAAGATGGTGGCACATTGAATACAGCTCTCTAGTTCTGAGTTGCAGACTTGACTTGACTTACCTCCCTACAGGGTCCTTGCACATAAATCTGCTGTGTGCATTAGGGCTCATACACATCGCCATATTTTCGGTCTGCATCCGATCTGCAATTTTTTGACCCATTTATTTCATTGGGGCTACAAAAGATGTGGACAGAACACCATGTCCATTCCACGGCCCCGCAAAAATTACGGATTTATGAAAAGTTCAGAGCTTACGTTTCTTCCTACAGGGCCCTTGCGCATAAATCTGCACATAAATATTATAATAATTTAACTTCGGAAATTAAAGGCACAAAGAATTAAGAGTCCTAACCTGGAATTTGTGAAAAGCTTGCCGATGCATCGCTTTCTATGATTTTAGCTCTGCCGCTTGTCAAGTATGTGAGGAGTATATTATTGCTGTGTGAAGAAGAGGAAGGGCCTTGCTTAAAATTTGGCATTGGTATGAGAAATGGGGGCACATGCACAGACACAACTTTTCACTCTGTGTGCCAATTGCACAGATGCTCTATACAAAAGCTCCTCAAATTGCCTTAATTTCAGTGGCAAAACATCACTTTCTTGGCTTCTTCAATAGTCCTAGTTATTTTTGTGTTTTTCTGTGTCCAGATTTCCTTTGTTTGTTTCTTCTTTATTTCTTTTATTTATTTCTCTACACTTTGAAGTTGAATGTGTTCACTGCAGATTTTGAAATCCAAGTCCTAGTAAAGAGTATCTGAAATTCCTGCATATTAGTATTATTTTTACTTCCTGTGTCGTCTTTATTGTGTTTTTTAAATGAAAACAAACCCTTGATAAAACTAAAGATGCCAGAAATATGTATCGCTATGGGTTTTAGGTTCTATGACCCCCCCCCCTACCTATTTATAAAACAAAGGGATACCGGGGCGGAGCAGCACTGCTGAGGAAGATGGCTGCCTAGTCCTCAGCTCTTACAGCCACAGATGGAACACAGCGGCTCACAGCACAAGAAACTGGTGTAAAGCACCTCAAAGTGGGAAGATACCTCATCCTGAGTCGGGGGACATCTTTGGAGATCCATTCTGTTGCAGCTGACATCCCTTGTTGCGGCTGACATTTTGACCACGTGGAGCGCCTCGGCTCACTGGAGGCAGCGCTCCCACATCAGTGCGCACATCCAGGCGGCTCATTGTGCAGATAAGACATGGAGAAACGTGGGTTAAGGTGAGGGGGTCAGAGTAGCATTAAGAAGAGGGATCCACCGCTGTTAATCCCACTGCCGAATAACTGCAAGAGCGGTTTTCAAGCACAGAGGCATCGCGGGCAAACCTAGAATATCAATCCCCCGTCTTAGCGGCCATCTTGGACTCGTGCAGCACCTTATATATAGCTGAGGACTGTAATATCAGGCCAGTGGAGCTGCATTCCAAATCCCTCTGTCACGCAAACAAGGGGGCTGGAAAAATGAATAGAGGGTCTAAATCGACCAAAAAAATAGGCAAAAGCCTCTGCTCCAAGGAAGCTAACGGACTTCTTTGATTCTGCAGACCCTTCCGGAGTAGAACAAAATTAATCAGCACCACCCTTACCGTGTCCCACGAGCTCTACTTTATCAAACACAGACCCCCCAGGAGATGATGCCTTCTCCTCTCTGACACAGGATAATCTCCTCATCAAGATGGAGCTGTTGAAGAAAGTGGGAAAAGGGGAGTCTCCGAGATAGGTGAACGCACTGACCACCTGGAACGTAAAATGGCAGAATTTACTAACGCACACAAGCTGGTGGATGCGCACAATGCCTCAAAAGATGTCAAATGGCTCAAAACCAAAGCTACAGATGCAGAAGATGTCCAGATGTAACAACATTAAAATTAGGGGCATTCCAGAGGAAAGCTCTACTCCTGAACTTATGGACTATCTTGAACACATGTAACGCCCAGTATTTTTTGGGACTGATATTCCCCCCTCCTAGATGCTTAGATTTGGTCTGTTTATTCCAGAGACTGGCGAGCTATGCAAGGTGGTTCTCAGTAATAGTTTACTAGTTGTTGTTTTTATGAATTTTTTTTCCCCGTTACTAGGTACATCTAGCTATGCATTTTTCTATTTGTAAGTGATATGGGTTGGCGCGGCTGCTCGCGGGAGGGAAACAAAGGCGGCATACTATATGCTTCTAATATGGCAATAATTATTGCCTCTCTGAATGTGAAGAGTCTTAATAGTCCCTTCAAACGGAGTATGGTCTGAAAGGAAGCCAGAAATCTCTGATGTGAGATATTATTCCTACAAGAAACTCGCTTCCATAAAAGGAACAGGAGGTTCCCTCATATCATCATGGCTTCCTGCCTTGCCAAGCGTAAGGGGTGGCAATACTGATTTAAAATACTGTAGCCTTTTCACTACATGACACAATAGTGGATCTACATGGTCTTTATATATAGGGGTAATCTGTGATATAAATAATGTTACATATACCATTTTTAAAGTGTATTTTCCCAACCGCACCAACCAAGATTCTGGGGGTCTCTCCGGTCCAGGATAGAGTCGGTGAGCAAAGGGATTTTAGTGGTAGGAGGGGATTTTAACTCCATTTTGGATAATCAATTGGATACTACTGCTCCTGGGAGGCATCTCTCCTCACCTGCAAAGTCTCTAACAGAAGGGGGTTTTTATGACGTGTGGCGTAGTCAACATGGTAGTGAAAGGGACTATACCTCTTTTTTCTTCTCCCCATCATTTGTATTCCTGGATTGACTTTTTTTCTAGTGAATAAAATATCCCTACTTCAAGTAGTCTCCAATATTATGTCTATCACGTGGTCTGATCATGCCCCTATTACTCTCACGTTATCGGAAAAATTCTCGTCCCCTCTCCCATCCCAATGGCGCCTAAACAATGTAATACTTACCCATCCAGACTATAGAGAAAGACTGAGGTCAGCTCTTGTTTCATACTTTGAAACTAATACAACCCCCGATATGGATCCCCAGATTTTGTGGAATGCACACAAGGCGGTGATGAGAGGTACTCTCATCCAGTGCTGTGCAGAGATGAAGTAGAAACGTAACCAGGAGATTAATGATATTCTCTCCAGTATTCATCAAATTGAAACCCTAAATAAAGCCTTGATACACGCCTCTCATTCCATAACCTTGAGGGATCTTAGAAAGCGCCTACAAGTAATCCTTGCATCCCAGCATGAATACTTTCTTAAAAAATTTAAAATGCAATGTTATGTTCATAACAATAAAACAATAATAGCAGATCAATTTAACCAATTCTACAAATCCCTTTATAACTTACAAAAAGATGAACATACCCCGCAACCCACTGGGAAAGCCATTAATTCCTTTCTGGATTCTGCCCAGTTACCTCATTTATCCTCAGAACAGGTCGGGGCCCTTTCACTTCCTATCACAAGTGAAGAAATACAATTGGCAATCAAATCCTTACCATTAAATAAAGCTCCAGGACCGGATGGGTTTACCAATGCCTATTATAAACATTTCTCCCTCATGATAGCACCACACTTAGCAAAGGCTTTTAACAAAGCTGCAGCAGATAGTACATTTCCAGTGGAGATGCTTATGGCCCATGTAGTTAACCTTCCTAAACCGGGCAAAGACCCGACTACTCGCGCAAATTTCTGCCCCATTTCCCTATTGAATTCAGACGTTAAAATCTATGCAAAAATACTCGCAACTCGCCTCCTAAAATACATTCCACTCCTGATTCATCCAGATCAAGTGGGATTTGTAGCAGGAAGACAGGTCTCTGACAGAACGAGACAGTTCAGAGAAGATACAGTCGGCACTCCGTCTATCAGTGGTGCGGTGCACCCGTCCAGGAGAATCCACACGAATTTGCATAGAGAGGACCGGCACTCGCTATGGTAATAATTTTAGAGTATTTTAATGGTCACATACAGGAGGCAAGTGACGCGTTTCGGCTACTATGAGCCTTTCTCAAACATAGTGAATACAAGGAATAAACACATTTAAATAGCCGGAAGTGACGTTGGTTGCCATGGCAACGTCATAAACAAAGGGCACAATAATGCAGGAATGACATGTTTGCCAAATAATGTTACCAGTTCACAGAACCAATACTTATTCAATGATACATTATACTCAATATTGTTATTATTAGTGCATAATACCTAATACCTATATGCTAAATTGTGAACTTACGCCCTGACCAGGCAATAAACGAGAAGGTTCATCAATTTGGTTCAGTTGGCTGAGTGCACTCGGACGCCTTCTCTGTTTCTGGCGCTGGATGCAGAGAAGGCATTCGACCGGGTATACTGGGAATATCTCTCGGCCACACTGGATAAGTTTGGCTTTCAGGGATTCATTAAATCTGCAATACTAGCTTTGTACTCCTCCCCTTCGGCTAAAGTATTCACTTCAGGATTCTTGTCAGATCGTTTCACTATCTCTAATTTATTTTATTTATTTCTTTTATGCACTTATATAGCGCTACTATATTCCGCAACTGTCCCCAACGGGGCTCACGATCTAAGGTACCTCTAATGGAACGAGACAAGGATGCCCACTGTCCCCCATATTTTCGCCCTAGTCATGGAACCCTTGGCAGAAAGGATCAGGCAAACTCCCGATATTTCAGGCAATTTTAGATAAGGGCACCTCGCGTACTCTAGGATTATGTGCGGATGACGTCATTTTGTCATTGCACACCTGGGAGTGATCTCTCTGGATGGGACAAAGGATCATCAACATGTCCCAAAATGTCTCATATTATAAGCTTAACTTAACAAAGACTCAGGCCTTTACGGTTGGTGTGGACCCTTCGGTACGGTCGGAACTCTCCTCCCGATATCCTTTCAATTGGCAGGACAAAGGCTTTACTTACCTGGGAATCACATTGACCAATTCTAGCAAAGACTTGTACTCGGCAAATTACACCCCACTGCTGTCGAAGATATCTAATATGATTAGTAGATTCTCCTTGTCACTGTAATTCTGGGAAAGTAGAGTGGCAGTTGTCAAGATGATGATGTTGCCGGTCATATTGTATGTTTTCCGCACAGTAGTGGTCCCCATACCGGAATCTTTTTTCAAGTCCCTTCAAAAATTGCTCACTGATTTTTGTCTGGGCTGGTAGAAACCCCAGGATAACATTTTCTACAATGACTAGACCATGGAATAAGGGAGAATGAGTATTCCAGACCTTAGGAAATACTACTGGGCGTGTATACTCTCTCAATGAAAAGATTGGTGGGTGAGAGATAGTGATAAGAGATGGGTGGAATTGGAAAGGTCTGCGTCCTCTACACCTCTTATCTCGCTATTCAATTTGCACCCCAAAAACTTCAGAGAGACCAACAACCCCTCCTTAGTATCAAAGTATCAGGTATAGCTTTGAAAAACCTACTGCCACTTATGGGTCCACTGGCTGAATAGTCAGTAAGGAACCTTCCGTTGCATTATTTGAATGTATGGATCCCTGATATTAAATTGTATAACTGGGTGACGGCTGGCATCTCTACAATCCAACATCTTTTCGAAGGCACAGTCATGTGTTCTTTTGAAAATGTAACTAATCGATATGACATCTCAAAAAGAGATTTCTATAAATACTTGAGGGTTAGACATGCTTTAACTGATTATCACAATTACTAATTAGAATTTCCCAAACAAATACAAGAGTTCCTTTCTTCCATTAGGCCTTCCATAAAAGGAATCACCCTATTTTACAACACCTTTTATAACACCTATGACAGCAATAAAACCTCCCTTTGTACTTAAATGGGAAGAAGAGCTAGGGGTTACACATGATACGGAGGAATGGTTCTCAGCTTTTCCTATAGTGAAACAAGTATCCAAGAGCGCTTCTCATTGGGAGACCGCATTTAAAATATTATTAAGATGGTACCTTACACCTGCTAACATCCATAAAATAAATCACTCATGCCCCCAAACTGGTGGAGAAATTGTGGTCAAGTAGGTACCTATAAACACGTCTGGTTGGAGTGCCCTATTGTATCTACTTTCTAGGAAGCTGTGTTCTTTCTTCTCAAACGCGTTGTGGGTTGGCGGATTCCTAAATCAGCGTCTCTAGCTTTGTGGGGTTGGCAGATTTACTGGTACAGATCAGAACAGTCTGTGGTCAAATCATTTTAGCAGCAAGAGCGATGATTGCTAAAAGATGGAAATCTAGCTCTCCGTTGACCACTCGCGTCTCCTCTGTCCGCAATATCCACTCTTCATATCTCTCTGTGCTTTTATTGTGTCAAAAAAATGATTTTATAGATATGTAATTTAACCTTAGATAGAGTCCTGTCTCCTCCATGCTTGAGAGATGAGTCCAGCGTTCTCTGACTCTGAGCCCAGCCACGCCGACTGTGAAGGAGCCCAGCACCTCCCCACATCCTCCGAATCTCCTCCTTGCTCCCCAACGTCACAAAGCTAGAGGATGGGCAGTTCGTTTCCTGAGGCTGATGCCAGCACAGGGAAGGAACACTATGCCGACACTGCGCATGCGCTAGCTCACGCATTGCGAGATTACGGTGGTCTAGCTTTGTGACATCGGGGAGCAAGGAAGAGATTCGGAGTATGCGGGGCAGTGCTGGGCTCCTTCACAGTGGACGTGTCTGGGCTCCGGAAACATTAGTAGCCTCATTTACATGTACAGTGGCGATCAAAATTAGAGAACGATTTATGAACACTTGATTTTTTCAGAAATATTGTTATCTACATTGATAATCATTTGAAGGATTTTTTGTAAGGGGTACACCATGCCATTAGAACAGTGTTTTCCAAAAAAACTAAAGTATATGAACATCAAACCTTTATTTTTCAAAAAAACGGGATGATCATAATTAGACAACAACAATGACTGTAGCACAGAGAAAGATTCTTCTGAAGATCCGATAAACAAGAACACACATGTACATAAATCACAAAATATTTTATTAATTAGGCACATAAAGGACAAAAAGTAGACAATAGTAAATGTAATAAGTAACAGCAGTAATGTGGCGGCACTGCGGATCAGCACCCGACCAAGGTTACACAAAATCGATATATCCCCCTAAGTACACGTCTCCTGATGGCCTGAGTAAGCTGAATAGCTGAATCGAGATAATGTCACGGATGGTGTAACAGAAAACAAGAAGTTACAAATAAGGATCCGACTGGCTTGATCCGAAACCAAGGAACAAAAGGGTGACCCCTATTTAAGCCCTGAAACTCTCCCTGTCTTCTCAGCCCATGCAAAGATCTCTATGATAGAAAATTGCTCGCCCTCGTGCCTCGACTGTATGACACCTGAACACCCTATAATAGTGAGGGGACACGACCACCGGCTCCCTACACTTAATACGGAGGGAGTCAGGGTCACCTAGGATCAAGCAAACAGGAAAACACAAATCAATGAACAGACTTATCTGTAGAAGCATCATTTGTCGCATCTAGCATGTACACACTCCAGGAAGTTGTATAAACCGCAAAGTGATGCAGTATGGGAAGGGATTTAAAGGGATGCAATCAGTGCAACTATATGACAGCTGAGAGAGGCTAACGAGATGAGAAAACAAAAGCAAAACAAAAGAACCTAAAAAAAAGCTGGGCGAAATGCGCGTCAGGGGTGCGCTCACCAAGGTTGGTTCCCCTTTATTTTACATATGTGTTTTAGATGTAAGTTGTGACTTTTTATGTGCTGGTTGCATGTGGCATTTAACTATGTCCGTTGTTGTGGATATGCTATCCATACACTGTGTCCATTAACTCTTATGATTCGGCTATCATGTTAACACCTGCATTATTACTTGAGCCCACGTTTCCCTCTGGCCTGTGGATGAGACAATTTATCTCGATTCAGCTATTCAGCTTACTCAGGCCATCAGGAGACGTGTACTTAGGGGGATATATCGATTTTGTGTAACCTTGGTCGGGTGCTGATCCGCAGTGCCGCCACATTACTGCTGTTACTTATTACATTTACTATTGTCTACTTTTTGTCCTTTATGTGCCTAATTAATAAAATATTTTGTGATTTATGTACATGTGTGTTCTTGTTTATCGGATCTATTGAGTTGGCGCTCACATATGATTTTCTCATTGATATTGAGGAGTATTTTGGTTATAATATTACATTTTCTGAAGGTTACTCCGGTCACCAATCAGTAGAAGTGTACAGGCCCTTGCTTTGAATGACTTCAGCACATCTGTGGCCATAGGACATCACTCGTCTCTCACTCTGGTGGGATTTTGATCCACTCTTCTTCCAGTCTCTTCAACAGTTCTGTGACTGGTGTGGGTTTCTTGACCATAACTTTGTCACCAAGGGTTTTCCAGAGGTTTTCTATTGGGTTTAGATCAGGACTCTGGGCGGCCATTTCATTGGTTCAATGTTTTCAGTTTCAAGGAACTGCTTTACCCGTTTTGCTGTGTGACGGGGGCTTCGTCCTGCATGAAGATTGCTGGCTGATTGAGTGATTAACGCAAGGAAGGAACCCTGTGTTGTTGAAGAAGGTTCTGATCCACACTTGCATTCACTCTGCCATGTAGCTGTATGAGAGGTCCAACTCCTGCTGCAGAAAACATTCCCCAAACCTTGACACTTCCTCCTCCACCTTTCACTGACTTCTTTACACACTTTGGGTTCAGTCTTTCCTCAATTTGTCGATGAACATAATGTTTCCCATCAAACCCAAATAAACTAAACTTGCTTTAGTCACTAAAATGAACTCTGGGCCACTTCTCCTCTGTCCACACAACATGCTCCTCAGCAAAGTCTAGCCTTTTGATTCTTTCTGCTAACGAGAGGTTTGGCCACTGCAGAGTGGGCTTTCAGTCCAAATGCTCTTAAACGTCGAGACCCTGTATGACGAGACAGATCCTTAACCTGTTCAGTGCTTAACTGGCGAGCAATTCCAGCTGCAGTGTTGAAACGATTACCCATGGAGATTCTCAGCATTATTCTGTCTTCTCTTGCATTTGTCTTTCGAGGGCGACCAGCCTTCTTGGGGGACTTGAATGAGTTTATGATGTAAAGATGCAATATTCTAGAAATCACAGACTTGGAACGACCAACTTCTCTTGCTATGGCTGATGGGGTCACCCCTTAGGCCTTCATCTGGACAATCTGCTGCCGGAGGGTTTGTCACTTTGGAACGGCGCACCATTTTGGCAAAGTCAGTGAAAACTGGAAAGTTAGGCTGCCAGTTACATAGGGTTTGTCAGATCATTAAGGAAATTAGCACTAGTTGCCAGATTAACACCAATAACTTGCAGGTATCTGAAAGTGTTCTCTAATTTAGATCAGTGTTCTTTTTAAATTATCTTTTACATTTTTATTCTGTGCTTTGGAATAAATACAATTTATGAAATAATCTTAAAATACTGCTATTTTAGGCTACTTTCACACTAGCGTTCGGGTTTCCGTTCGTGAGCTCCGTTTGAAGGAGCTCACGAGCGGACCCGAAGGCAGCCGTCCAGCCCTGATGCAGTCTGAATGGAGGCGGATCCGCTCAGACTGCATCAGTCTGGCGGCGTTCAGCCTCCGCTCCGCTCGCCTCCGCACGGACAGGCGGACAGCTGAACGCTGCTTGCAGCGTTCGGGTGTCCGCCTGGCCGTTCGGAGGCGTGCGGATCCGTGCGGATCCGTCCAGACTTTCAATGTAAGTCAATGGGGACGGATCCGTTTGAAGATGCCACAATGTGGCTCAATCTTCAAGCGGATCCGTCCCCCATTGACTTTACATTGAAAGTCTGAACGGATCCGCGCAGGCTACTTTCGCACTTGCGCACTTGCGATTTTTTTTAAAGTTATTAATGCAGACGGATCCGTACTGAACGGAGCCTCCGTCTGCATTAATATGAGCGGATCCGTTCAGAACGGATCCGCCCGAACGCTAGTGTGAAAGTAGCCTTACTCATGTTAGAATATATATTCACATAGGACTACACTATGACCTTGACATTTTGGAAATTGTGTGTTGTTCTCCAATTTTGATCGCCACTGTATATAAAATCTTTTTTTTGACACAATAAAAGCACAGAGCTATGGGGACTGGATATTGCGGATGTGCTAGGAGCGATCAAGCAGCCCATGTCCTCTGCTCTGTACCCCAAATCCAGGTGACAGGTTCCCTTTAAGTTTAAAAAAAATAAATAAAACAAAGGGATACCATTATTCTGCCCCTAATATTTTATCCTTTATCATGTGGATAGGAGATGACTTTTAACAATTGGATTACCCTTTTAAAACCTGTACCGCAAGTCATGTGCGGATTCTTTTAATGTTTTTTTTTCTGTAACCTGTAGATGAGATTTTATAAAATTCACATCCATTTTGCTGATACTGTAATACACTTTGGATTTTCCACGTGTCAGTCTGCGACTAAAAATCTGCAGTGTATACTCCATGTGTGAACGTATCCAATGAGTGGTGTCACACGTAGTGGGTGCTGCATGGCTAAGAGACAGCCATAGAGTGGCCAAAAGCCTGAGGTTGCCATGATCTGCAAATGAGTAAAATGTTTGCTAATTGTTTAAAGGGGTTGTGACAAGTTTTTTAAGTTATCCCCACAGGATAGGGGATAATTACCTGATTGATCACGAGAACAGGGGTCCTGATGTGCCCTTCTGCTCTGTTCATTTTCTATGGGACTGCCCAATATAGGATCTGCAGCGGTCCCATAGAGAATAAATGGAGCTGCAGGGTGCATGCTCGGCCTGCTGCCACATCAGGATGGGGGAACAGGACCCCTGTTCTTGTGATTGGTGGGTGTCTTAGCGGTTGGACGCCCATGATTAGTTAGTTATCCCCTGTGGATAGAGGATAACTTTAAAATTGGCACAACCGCTTTAAGGTTTCCACATCAAACCAGTGATGCGACTGCGGCATGTAACTGAAACCCTTCCTACCGTCAACGGCCTTGACATGGAAATCCCACCCTAAGTGACTGCACTGTTTCATAACCACTGACACAAAGAGTGAATAACATTGATTATCTTGTGACCTTAGAACTTGTCAAGGTGTGGGATATATTAGGCAGCAAGTGAACGGTCAGTTCTTGAAGGTGATGTGTTAGGAGCTAGAAAAATTGGCAAGTTTAGGGAATTGAGTGACTTTAACAAGAGTCAAATAGCCATGACTAGACGACTAAGGCTACTTTCACACTAGCGTTTTTGCTGGATCCAGTAGGGTTCAGCAAAAACGCTTCCATTACTGATAATACAACCATCTGCATCCGTTATGAGCGGATCTGGTTGTATTATCTTTAACATTGCCAAGACTGATTCGTCATGAACTCCATTGAAAGTCAATGGGGGACGAATCTGTTTTCTATTGTGTCAAACAAAACGGATCCGTCCTCTTTGACTTGCATTGTGGGTCATGCTGGATCCGTCTTGCTCCGCATCCCAGGACGGAAAGTATGAATACAGAATGCATTTTGGAGCACTCCGTTCTGTTCAGTTACGTTTTGTCCCCATTGACAATGAATGGGGACAAAATGGAAGCGTTTTTTTCCGGTATTGAGACCCTATGACTGATCTCAATACCGGAAAATATTAACGCTAGTGTGAAAGAAGCCCAAGTCCAGACCCAGTGAACCGACAACAGGTTCATGGGCACCCAGGGATCATCAATACAAATTGATTGGAATGGTTTGAAGAACAGGACTAAACAATTCAAGGTGTTGACTTCCCTAAATCACAATGCGATCGAGCATCTATGGAGTGGGCTGAAAAAACATGTCCAATCCATGGAGAACCCACCTTGCCTTTTGCAAAACTTAAAAAGATGGTCACCTCTGAATAATTTAAAGGGATTTTGTCATGCGGATTTTAGCTACAGAGCTTTTAACATCATCACCTCAGTCTCCTTGATTTAGTTTGAAATATACTAGTCTTACCCTCATCTGTCTTGTCTTTTAGGCTAAAAATCGCTTTTATTCATATGCAAATTACCTATGTAAGGAGCCCAAGGGGCTGTCCCTCTGGCTGTTGGAGCCCAGCTGCGCCCATTATCTCGGAGCCCAGCACTGCCCTGCTGTTAATTATTCACTCCTCTCCTCACTGACTTTTTTTTTTTCCTAGTGCGCCGTAATCTCGCGCATGTGTCCTGGATCCACTCGTCCGGGCCCACGTGGTGTCCTGGCAGCGAGATTACGGCGCACTAGAAAAAAAAAATGTCAGTGAGGAGAGGAGTGAATAATTAACAGTGGGACGGTGCTGGGCTCCGAGATAATGGGCGCAGCTGGGCTCCAACGTCCAGAGGGGAGTGGGAGAATGTATAAAGATAAAACCTACATATTGGAAATCATTGCCCGAGGTGATAGGGTCTGCTGTTGGCTTCTTAGCGCACCTTCAGAGGATCCTCTACGGGTCAGTGCTGTTTTTGTGGCATGGGAAGGACCCACACAATTTAGGCAGGTGGTTTTAAGGCTACTTTCACACTTGCGGCAGAGTGATCCGGCAAGCAGTTCCGTCGGATCTGTCAATCTGCATGCAAACGGACAGCATTTGTAGACTGGAAGGACGGATCCGGCATTGCGGTATTTTTAATGCTGGATCCGGCACTAATACATTTCAATGTAAATCAACTGATCCGGAATTTTGGACGGAGATAATACCGCAGCGTGCTGTGGTATTTCCTCCGTCCAAAACGCCGTTCAGTGACTGAACTGAAAACATCCTGAACGGATTTCTCTCCATTCAGAATGCATAGGGATAAAACTGATCAGTTCTTTTCCGGTATTGAGCCCCTAGGACGGAACTCAGTGCCGGAAATATAAAAACGCTAGTGTGAAAGTACCCTAATGCTGTTATGTCTGACTGGTGTTCATCCTGTAGGTAGATATGCTGAAATATATAATATGCAAAAATAAAAGATAGTTTAGCAGTTTTACTAGGAACAGTGGCTGGGAGTATTTGATTTCACTGTGCATTAATATCCACATTTATCCCTCATTAAGGTGTTACTTTTTAGATACTTACTAACCAGTGTTGCAGGATATTTATTCAGTGTTAATTGTAGGTGTTAATGAAGCTCATTTGCTCACTTCTTTTCTATTCACGATTTCCAGCTTCATTGTGCTTAGTTCGCACTTATAATGCTGGGATTGTGCTCCTCGCGCCCACTTTCTCTCTTTTTTTTTATGCCATTAATATGGGGCACACAATGGCTTTCTGTATTTTGACAGAACAAATGACGCATTTGTCACCACTGAATTCCTTTCTCTTCTAGACCCCAGACTATGGATCCTTTCTAGAAGGTATTCGCATATTCACTGCTGCATTTTAAATATTCATCATTTTTAAAATTTATGGGTGGAGTAGACTGTTAGTTTTCAGTCCAAGGGCTTGTCTGTTACTTTTTGTATTTTTTTTATTTTTTTTAAGGCAAAGAAGCGATTAGAATTATAAAAGAAAAAATAAAGTTATTCTCCCCACCCTCCATCACCGCTTCAATTGTACCCATCACTTCAGCCATGATGTGTGACTGCTGCGCTGCAGCTAATCCCTGGCCTCGCCGGTGTATGGCACAAGATCGTGGAGCCCAGTTGATGAAAACATATGAAGCTACAAGAAGTATTTTTCATCAGATAATGTGTGGTCCTCTAGCATTGATCAATGCAGGGACAGGAAGTTGCACGTAAAGGGCCATTTCCATAAACAGATTATCAGAATAATTACTGGGAACAAATCTTCGTACAAAGACTTGCTCCCGGTAATTGCCCCATGTAAATGTGCTGGCAAAATTCTTGTTTGCTGGGGGGATCCATTGTTTATATATAACATAAAATAATTTTTCTGCTGTACATCTCTTTGTAAAATGAATCTGTAAGGGGATGAATGATTGCAGTAGCGATCATTCAGGCTGGGTTCACACCTGAGCGTTCCTACGCGCTGTAAAACGCTCAACAAGGAGAAACCAATGCTTCCCTATCGGCATGATTCTCACCTGGGCGTTTTACAGCGCGTACGATCAAGCTGTAAAACGCCCGACGCCCCAAGAAGTACATGAGCTTCTTTGGGGCGTCTTGTCGCGCGTTCCCGTACATAGACATTTGGGAACGCGCGACAATGGGCGTTCGCTTGTCTCTGTATGCGCGATTGCAAACGCCGGTACAATCACGCATACAGAGCGCTCCTTTCAGAACGCTCAGGTGTGGCCCCAGCGTCATTCCCATACAGAGGGGATGATTGTTGCATGTTAATGCAGCTTTATTGAACTGGCAATGATCAGTAGAAGAACTGGTTCTCGGTCATTATCCTGGGTATCAGGCCATTTAAATGGGCCTAATAGCTGAGAATAGGCTGACCTAAAGCTAGACTAGTAATAGGAAACCTGCTCCTCCCAAACCTGGTTGTAATTACTGTAGGGAGATGGAGGGCAATGTGGTCATTACTGCTTGGGGAAAAAAAATAAAAAAAAATAATGCCTAATGTAAATCTACTAAAATATGTTGTCCTTGTAATTTGTCTTATGTGTTTTTTGTCAGTATAATCTGATTTTAAAGGAATTTTGCGGAGAAACACATTTTAAGCTATTAACATTGATGATACACATCTGCTCCAAGTTATGTGGTTACATCATTTCTGCAAAGGCAGTTACATTATTGCTTTCTTTGATTAAAAGAATTCGAGTAGAGATATTCCCTCTGACAAACCTCAGTGTCAGTCAAGGAAAAGCATGTAGGTAAGAAAGTTATGACATGTAACAGAACTCTTTCTTGTTCTCTCTTATGGACTATTTAGTTTTTTGAGAATTAAAAGGTTTGTCCAAGATGATTTAAAATTTCGGACAAGCCCTAAAATGGTTTAAAAAATAAATAAATAAATATCATGTCCTAGTCACCCCTTTTTCCAGCACCGTTCTCTGCAGTGTTGGTCCGGTTCTTCTGCAGGGGCAGTGACATGCCTGGATACTGCACAAAACCGCTGCCACCAATCACTCGGACAACCCACTTGGGCAGTTATCTCAGACAATCCCGTTAGACAGTAATTTTCAGCTAGACTATATGGCGAGCTCCCGACTGTCCTCTCAGCAGATGATGTCCAGGGAGAAAGGGATCTGGCAAAATGAAATGACAATGGCTTATCTCCTGGGGTAACAAAAGGATTGGTGGAAAATTTTTAATTAATCAATTGGGGAAGAAAAGGAGCAGGAAAAATGAAAAATTTTGGGATCTAGCCACCACCAGAGGTGTCTGGCAGTGACATTCTCCTCTTTCCCACTGAAAGCACATGCATGCTCGGCCCAAGCTAAGGCTGGGTTCACACCTGAGCGTTTTACAGCGCGTTCCTACGCGCTGTAAAACGCTCAACAGGCAAGAACCAATGATTCCCTATGGGAATGGTACTCACCTGAGCGTTTTACAGCGCGTACGATCGCGCTGTAAAACGCCCGATGCCCCAAGAAGTACATGAGCTTCTTTGGGGCGTCTTGTCGCGCCTTCCCGTACATAGACTTCAGCGGGAACGCGCGACAATGGGCGTTCGCTTGTCTCTGTATGAGCGATTGCAAACGCCCGTACAATCGCGCATACAGAGCGCTCCATCGCGAACGCTCAGGTCTGAACCCAGCGTTACTGTATGCTGCCTATAGGTCAGTTGCAGACCATGTGCATGCATTTTAGCATCCATATCATGGCAGCACACACAACTGGTGTGGTTCAGCTGAGATATACCTTGTTCACCTTAGAACCTTATAGTGATATATCTGGTTCAGTGCAACCATAGGAGAGCCCAGTATTGTGGCCATAAGAACTGTCTTGTAAAAGTGGTCTAAAAGTTTCATGAAGGCCACACCTGTCCATATCACGTATTAGGACACATGGACTTCATAGAATGGACTATAAGGGCATATGGAGGTCCCATACGGGGCTCGGGCTCCCCTTCTGTGAGGCAGAATGGATAGCTGTTCTGTAGGAGCCGCCCCCACTCTTATGTACCCAGACTGTCCTTGCAGTATGCCTGTTCATCTAAATGTCTGTCATGTAATGCTGCAGTTCCCATTTTTCTGCAGGGTCATTATCTGATCAAAAAGTGGACTTCTATTAACCCTTTCAGGACACAGCCTTTACTTTTTTTCCCTCCCCATCTTCCAGGGGCCATAACTTTTTTACTTTTCTGTTCACATAGCTGTATGAGGGCTTTTTTTGTGGGAAAAGTTGTATTTTTGAATGACTAATGATTAATTTAACATATTGTCCTGGAAAACAGGACACAAAATGTGGGGAGAGAAACTGAAAAATCAAAACAAAAAAAGTTTGTTTTTACGGCGTTCACTCTTTGACAACCTTATTCTGTAATTCTGAAAATTACAGTGATACCAAGTTTATATAGTTTTTATTATGTTTTACTACTTAAAAAAAATATATATTTAAAGAAAAAAAAATATTTCTATTGCCATATTATGACACCCATAACTTTTTTTTATACATCCATCTATATATTTAACCTCATTGGGAGTCATTTATCAAAGACCAGTGTGTTACACCAGTCTTTGATAGCGCCTGCGCTACTGAAAGATGTGCTTAATTTATGATGAGGCACATGCTTAGTCATAAATTAGACGTATCCTCCGACAGTCCATTCGCCTAGATTTAAAACTACTCTATTCTCTGACTGAAGTAGTTTTGAGTCATCATTTAGGCCTGATTCCAGGCGGAAATTATAGTGAACCTGCCAGGGCTGATGGATTAGCCTGGGATCAGCAAACACCACTCCCCTGTGGCAAGGAAGGCATAAATACACCCGTGCACACGCATTTTAAAACCAAACCGGGTCTTGTGACTTTTTGATGGCAAAAGGCATCTTCGTAAATAATCCAGATTTTTTATTTTTACAGGAAATCAGCCTACAGAAGGGCATGGTGGGAGTTGTAGTTTTACAACAGCTGGAGTGCCGCAGCTTAAGCATCCCTGCCTTAGGGCATTTGAGAATGTGATCCTCTGATCGCTAGTACCATAGACTACAATAGTATACTCTATTGCAGTCTTTGACATTTTTATTGGCTGCCTGTCAAGCCCTGCCAGAGACATGGCTTAACAAGCAGTTTGCTATGGCAGGCCTGGGAGCCTTCACAAAGCCCCAGACTGTCATAGCAACTGATTGGAGTCTAGCAATTGTGCTGCTGAGCCCCTCTAGTTGCTCAGATTTCCCATTCGCTATTGACTGTGCCAAATGAGGGTTCAGTCATTGGGACTCGGTGTCAGCTGTATTATACAGCCGCAACTCGCCACTTATTGAGTGGGCTCAGCTCTTGAGCCTGTTCTATATGTTTACAGCGCACCAACGATGTACAGTTACATCGTGGTGTGCTTAAAGGGGTATTCCCATCTCAGGCTTTAATGGCATATCGCTAGAGACCTGCACCCATCTTACATTGATGGCATATCTTAGCGATAGCGACAAACCCGTTTAAAGTTTAAAAAACAGTTTGCCTTCTTGAGACAACCCCTTTAAAGTGTAAATAGCTGTGTATTCTGGTGTATACTCCTATATGTACTTTAATTTAAAGAGTTTTCTTTCTTGATTTCTCGATTAATAAAAGGGAGTCTGCCACCGGCAAATTCGTTGGTAAACCAGCGCAGTTCCTTGCAGGGCTAGCTCTGCTGAATGTTATGATACCTTTTACTTAGCGATCCGTTGCATCCTTCTGGAGAAAAAGTAAGGGGCTATTTTCTAACAGAAATACGTCTGTTAGGGCTCGTTCACACGACCGTTGGTGTCCCGTTCCCGTATTGCGGACCGCATTTGCAGATCCGCAATACACGGGCACTATTCCGTTGTCATTCCGCATCATGGATGCAGACCCATTAATTTGAATGAGTCCGCAAATCTGGAGATGCGGAACGGAATGGAACACTACTGAAGCACTACAGAGTGCTTTCTGGGCTTCCATTCCGTGCCTCCGCACCGCAAAAAGATAGAACATGCTCTATCTTTTTGCGCAACAGAGGGATCACGGACCCATTCAAGTGAATGGGACTGCGATCCCCATGCGCCTGCCCCAGGGAAGGTGCCCGTGCATTGCGGACCGCAATTTGCGGGTCACAGCACGGGACACCAACGGTCGTGTAAACGAGCCCTTAGGCGTATTTCTGGTGCAGATTGTGGCGCAAAGGTTATTTGCACCGCAATCTGCGACTTTTTCCCCGCTCAGGCCTGTTTTATGCGTAGAAAATGGTCTAAATCTACTTCAGCATGGGAGCTGGCAAAGATTTAGAAGCAGCTGTGTATCCGCCGAAGTTATGTAGAGGCTAGTGCCTCTACATAACTTTGGCGGATCCATAGCCAACGCAGGGGCTTATTAAGACCGGCGCCTAGAATGCTGGTCTTGATAAATGACCCCCTAAGTACTTTTTCCAGTCCATATGCAAATGAGCAGTTAAGTGCACTGAGGGAGGGCTCAGGCCATTCTGTGCACCCTTGCTCCTCCTGCTTCATCAATCAGTAACTCCCTCCGTTTCTTGATTGACAGTGCCATATTCCTTCATGGTCATCTTGCCTAACCCGATCAATCAAGGGAAATAAAGGCAGGAGGGGGCAGAGGAAGCAGGGGGAGCAAGGGTGCACAGAGTGGCCTGAGCCCTCCCTCAGTGCACTAAACTGCTCATTTGCATATAAATGAAAATACTTTTTCTTTAGCGTGAAACTGTGGATCGTTAAGTGAAAGGTATCACTGATTTAACAGTGATCACCTGTTTCAACAGTAAATTCCACGGCTTCTTTCCTTCACATAAAGCGCCACGTCTG
The DNA here is from genome assembly GCF_014858855.1 of Bufo gargarizans. NCBI lineage: Eukaryota > Metazoa > Chordata > Amphibia > Anura > Bufonidae > Bufo > Bufo gargarizans. The sequence continues at coordinate 42,235,763 of NC_058090.1, read as the reverse complement.
TCTGCATGCTGTGTGTGGTATTGCAGTTCAGCTCCTTTCCCTTTCATTTTGTACAACCCCATTGATATACCTGGACATGCGCAGGAGATGGCTTTCAGCCGAATGCTTGTTTGACTGACGGTTACCTGTCTTGACCTCCCCATAGTTTGGCCTAGTGTACACGTTCGATGAGTACATGTATCCACTGTATGTCTCTAGTGTGGAGGGTGCAGTGAAGCGGAGTTGTATACAGAACTGACTGAAATGCATATTATGGGGCCAAAAGTTGTATTTTGATTAATTCCATGTACTAGACCCTGCATGCAATGCATGTGTTGATGCAGGGCCACTTCCGTTATTATCTCCTTGTCATTGTTCATATTTCCATAGCACGCAGGATACAGATTAGCAAATCAACAATAAATTTAGTCTGTAGATGGAAATGGGTCATTATTTTTCCACAATAAATGTGAAGTCTGCTTTGCAGCTGATTTTGAGGTCTATTTAAAAAACCTGTGACATAACCTATAAAGGGAAATCCTCAGGGAGAAGGTATTTTTATGTTGCATTGTTTCTGGACTTCCTGTCTCCGGCTTTGACTTTGCGACCTCTGGGGAGGTGTCGGACAAGCACGTGGCAGCAATACAATAACAAGTACATTGTGTCTTTCTGTGTTATACACTTTTCTACTATACAACAGATACAGCAGATGGTGAGTGAGATACCAAATGTGAGTGAGATGTGTAGTAGTGTACCGCAGGGCAAAAACGTGTGATGTTTCACGTGATCACGCGCATGCGCAGATGCTGCTCTAGTAGTAACAGCAGAGCCCTTGTGCTTGTGCTGCACGACATTGTAAGGGTCTGGCAAGATGTCCGACCTTGTCCATCAAGTGGCAGTGGATAGCACCTCGCTGCTCAAGAGCGAGATGGGAACTCAAAGTGGCCCTGGAAATAAAAAACACGTAGAAGTGGGACTAAAAAGATGTAAAAAATTAATAATCAAATAACCTTTAATAAAAACAAAAACTTCCCATTGGAAAAAAATGAAAAAATTAAATCCCCTCCACACATTTGGTATCGCCCCATACCGAATGGCCTCAATTATAAAATTATCTTGAAATTGATCCTGCCCTGTGAAAATTGATCAAACCTCAAAATGATTCCAATAAAACTACAAATCGTCCTTCAAAAATCAAGCCCTCACATAGCTCAGTAGAAAGAAAAATAAAAAGTTATGTGTCTTGGGATTTGGTGATAGGGAAAAAAAACAAAACATTTTTAAAGCGGGTTTTATTGTGCGAAAGCAGTAAAAAAAAACTATTTGTATTTGAAATTGCTGTAAACATACTGACCCAGAGAGTAAAGTTATGTTAGTTATGCCGCAAAGTAAACATTGCATATTCTTTTTTCCATTTTCCAGAAAAAGTTAATAAATGATTATATGTACTCCAAAATGGTTCCGTTAAAAACTACAACTTGTCCCACAAAAAACAAGCCCTCATACGGCTTCATTGATGGGAAAAAAAAGAGTTATAGCTCTTGAAATGCAACAATGTAAAAATAATAAAAATTGCAAAATGCATACAGGTGGAAGAGTTTGTTTCCAGAGAAGTCCCCTCAGTCCTGCAATACATGCACAATAGCTACCATTTTTGTAGCTGCTCTCCGGCTTGGCTAATAGTGGTGAGGGCCTAAACAGGGAGTCCGCTTTATTTAACTCCTGTTACTTCATGTTCACCTAGATACCAGCTTTGTTTGGGCAGTTTCTATGCAACTACCTTGCATCTGAATCTAGGGTTAGTTATCACCTAGGTTTGCCTGGTTGATTAGGGTGAAATTGCTGATTATTCAGCCTATTTATTTTTAGGCATAACTCTGTTCCTTTCCATCTATTCTGTAGTTTGTTCCATATTCAGGGACCTGAAGTTCCACAATTGTATCTTGTTGTAGTCTAGTGTATTTTTTATGTGTTCTGGGATCTGTAGTTCCACTGTCTTTTGCTGTGTTTGGTATTTGTTTGTTGATGTGTTGTATTGTCCAGGCTGAATTGCTGACTTGAATTCAGAGAGGGTCAGGTTAGCATTGCTCTGTTTTTTATTAAGTCTCTCATCTGCTATAGGCCATATATGTGCTATCCACTCCATTAGTGGATCCTCTCCTCCATCCACGTCCTTTAGGGCTCATGCACACGAACATGTGCGACCCGTGCTCGTATTGTGGCCTGCAGACAGTGGGTCCTCAATATACAGGCTATATATACAGTCATGGCCAAAAGTTTTGAGAATTACATAAATATTGGAAATTGGAAAAGTTGCTGTTTTTATAATGGCAATAGCAAATTCAGAATGTTATGAAGAGTGATCAGATGAATTGCATAGTCCTTCTTTGGCATGCAAATTAACTTAATCCCAAAAAAACCTCTCCACTGCATTTCATTGCTCTCATTAAGGGACCCGCTGAGATCATTTCAGTAATCTTCTTGTTAACTCAGGTGAGAATGTTGACGAGCACAAGGCTGGAGATCATTATGTCAGGCTGATTGGGTTAAAATGGCAGTTAAAAGGAGGGTGATGCTTGAAATCATTGTTCTTCCATTGTTAACCATGGTGACCTGCAAAGAAACGCATGCAGCCATCATTGCGTTGCATAAAAATGGCTTCACAGGCAAGGATATTGTGGCTACTAAGATTGCATCTCAATCGACAATTTATAGGATCATCAATAACTTCAAGGAAAGAGGTTCAATTCTTGTTAACAAGGCTTCAGGGCATCCAAGAAAGTCCAGCAAGCGCCAGGATAGTCTCCTAAAAAGGATTCAGCTGCCGGATCGGAGTGCCACCAGTGCAGAGCTTGCTCAGGAATGGCAGCAGGTAGGTGTGAGCGCATCTGCACGCACAATGAGGCGAAGACTTTTGGAAGATGGCCTGGTGTCAAGAAGGGCAGCAAAGAAGCCACTTCTCTCCAAAAAAAACATCAGGGACAGATTGATCTTCTGCAGAAAATATGGTGAATGGACTGCTGAGGACTGGGGCAATGTCATATTCTCTGATGAAGCCTCTTTCCGATTGTTTGGGGCATCAGGAAAAAGGCTTGTCCGGAGAAGAAAAGGTGAGCGCTACCATCAGTCCTGTGTCATGCCAACAGTAAAGCATCCTGAGACCATTCATGTGTGGGGTTGCTTCTCATCCAAGGGAGTGGGCTCACTCACAATTTTGCCCAAAAAACACAGCCATGAATAAAGAATGGTACCAAAATACCCTCCAACAGCAACTTCTTCCAACAATCCAACAACAGTTTGGTAAAGAACAATGCATTTTCCAGCACGATGGAGCACAGTGCCATAAGGCAAAAGTGATAACTAAGTGGCTCGGGGACCAAAACGTTGACATTTTGGGTCCATGGCCTGGAAACTCCCCAGATCTTAATCCCATTAAGAACTTGTGGTCAATCGTCAAGAGGCGGGTGCACAAACAAAAACCCACTAATTCTGACAAACTCCAAGAAGTGATTATAAAAGTGTCACGACCATGGTCGCCTGCGGTTTCGTTTGGTTGATTCAACCACAGGTGAGGGCCGCTTGTATGTTGCCTCACTTGTGGTTGCCGCTGGCAACATGTTCTTATGTGGCAGTATAGCAGCCTGAGCTGGTGCTAGGCAGCTTGCTGCAATGTGCATGCGGTTGCACCTGGCAACCTGTCTTGGTTAGGTGTGTCTTTTGTATGTCTGGTGTGCACAGGGTTTTAGTTATGTGTGCACATTCCCCTTTAAGTTGCTGTCTTCCCTTCCCTGGTGTTGGAAGGGTTAACTTCTTTCCTAGTGTGTGTGCACAGGTTGTGTCTGGGTGTGGCTACATGGGCTATTTAACCTCAGTTGAGACCTGATGTCTGAGGGGTACTCCAGCCTTGTAGTAAGCTGGAGACACCCTCCTGGTCTCTAATACCATCTGCCAGTGAGGGCCACCCTTGTGGTCATAAAATGTTATACATGATGTTTAGTTGATGTTCTTTTCTCTTTCATATTTTATGCACCTATGGATCTGGGTTCCTGTGTGTTTGTGTGTGTGCTGTGTCCATTTATGTTTGGGTGTGGACACTAGCTTGTATTGCACGGGATCCAGTCTGTGGCAGGTAGGTGTCGAAGTTCTTTTCATCCTCCTGCCATATCCATAGGCTGTTCATGTTCCTATCCCCTTGCAGCTTGGCCACTTTAGACTCCTGTTTCTCCGTGTCCAGGAGGAACGGGCTGTCTACCCAGCTCCTAGCTCAGGGATCTGTGGAGGGTGAGTAGGGATCCGAGGTTCCTGAGCATGAGCCCTCCTACCTTCAAGGTCGGCTCATGTAGCTAGGAGTCAGGGTCAGATTGGGGAAGCTCTAGGAGGTGACCTGCTCCCTAATGCTGTGGTCCTGGCCAAGTAGCGACCTACCATCTTCTGGCATCGCATGGCTGAGGGTTTTCCCCATCCTCAGCCGTGACAAAAAGAATGGGTTGCTATCAGTCAGGAATTGGCCCAGAAGTTGATTGAGAGCATGCCCAGTCGAATTGCAGAGGTCCTGAAAAAGAAGGGCCAACACTGCAAATACTGACTCTTTGCATAAATGTCATGTAATTGTCGATAAAAGCCTTTGAAACGTATGAAGTGCGTGTAATTATATTTCACTACATCACAGAAACAACTGAAACAAAGATCTAAAAGCAGTTTAGCAGCAAACTTTGTGAAAACTAATATTTGTGTCATTCTCAAAACTTTTGGCTACGACTGTATACAGGCAATATACTGAATCTTGCGGATCGCAGACCCATTTAAGTGAATGGTTCCATTTCTGAAAACGGCAAGCACATGGCCGGTGCCTGTACATTGCAGACAGCTATTTTCGGTCCGCGGCAGGGGCATGGGGCGCACACTTCCATGTGCGTGAGCCCTTAGAATTTGGTTCCTGCTATCCACCTATCAGTTTTAGTGTCTTGTTTTCTGCCAGTGTGATACATACTTAATACAAGTTGTCTTCGCAGCTGTCCAGTTCAGCCCTGCCATTGTTAGGCCTCGACCGCTATAAGTGATAGCTATAAGCTATAAGTCCAGTCCTGTAGTCTTGTCCACAACCAGTGTCATTACAAGCATAAGCTTCCAAAAACAGGCAACCCCTTTAAAGGGGTTTTTCATAAGTTTAATGTTGATGGCCTGTCCTCAGGATGGCTCATTAATATCAGGTCGGTGGGGGTCTGACTCCTGACAGTCCCACTGATCAGCTGTTTTAGTGAGCACCAAATCCTCTTCCTAGGCCAGTGATGTCTTCGGTTATATGGCCTATTTGCAACTCATTCACGTGAACGGTCCTGGACTACAGTACCAAGCACAGCCGCTATGCAATGTGCGGTGCTGTGCTTGGTAACTTGTGAGGAGGCAACCACTCTCACCAGAGTGCCGTGGCCTCTTCAGGTAGCTGAACCGTGAGGATGCCGGGTGTCACACCCCGACCAAGCTGATAGTGATGAGCTATCCCGAGGACAGGCCATCAGTGTTAAACTCCCAGGAAAATCCCTCACATAAGCCACCATTCCTGCGATGTATACTATAACTACCTTTATAAGGTTTATGCTGTTTATAAATTGAATGTTTGCATTGTGCTTATGTTTACACGCCTGCAATGTTCAGATTGTAGAACGAATTAGGAAAATAATTTTCCATGGGGCAGCTAAGAACCACTTATTCTGTAAGATTGTTGTTTATAATGTCCTTTTTATTCGATGAATGGTTGAAATAGTAACTTGACTTGGGAGATTTCCAAGTTGTCGTCTCATACCATTGTTGTAAGTGTTGGTTCTCCTCTTCAACAAATTCACGTTCCCTAAATCTGCAGTGAAAGGAAGATTGCAGGATGAATGCTAATTAGTAAGCCGAAAATAAAAGGAATACAAATGTATTTTGCTGTTTAAGTCATTTCCTTTACAAACTGGAGGTTCAGTTAAAAAAAACCCTTTCAAGATCTGTTTGTATCTGATATCTATTTGGACATCTTCTATTTAGTTTGTGCTCTATTGTCTTTCCATTTAAAAAATACTGTATAATGTGCCCTGATGACGTTATCCCTGGTGATGCTGTTACGTTTATTATTATTATTATTATTATTATTACACCAAGATGAATGAGCATCAGCACTTTTTTCATTTCACAGTTTTATCTGCTCCTCTTCCTTAAAATTAAGATTTAACATACAAGGTAGAACAATCTCTTTTTGTAATATTTAGCACTTATATAATGCGATCTATGGCCAATTTTACGTAGATAATTTTTTAATAATTTATGTACAAATAAGGCAGTGGGGAAAGGGTGATACTGAATAATCCTTATGGCAGTTTTACTGAGATGAGGTGTCTGCTTTAAAGGGTTTGTATAAGTTATGAAAAAATTTGAGAAAATGCATTCACACGTCCGTAGCGTGTTTCGCGGATCCGCAAAACACGGACACGGCAAGGTGCGTTCCGCACTTTGCGGACACTAATCGAATATGACATGTTCTATTTTTTTCGGGAACGGAAATGCGGACCCGGAATTGCGGGTTCGCATCCATAGAAATGAATGGGTCCGCAATTTGCAGAAAAAAATTGCAGATGTGTGAATGGGGCCAAATAGTATGACAAAAGGAAACATACTGATGCCTGGGGGCTGAGGCAACCTGTTTGTCACCTACCTCTAAGAAACTATTTTACCTCAGACTGTTGAAAGAGGACCTGTTTAAAGGGGCTGTCCAAGTTATGGAATATTGTAGGCAGATATAGGCATTGTAATAACAATAAAAGAGCCAATACTAGCCCACTAGACCCCCTTCGCTTCCACATCTCTGGCTTATTCTGTTCATGCGATTTACTAGCATTTTGCAATGACTGTCCAGATGGGTGTTACCGGTTAGGGGTGTTTGTCTCTGCAAATCCAGGGGCGTAGCTAAAGGCTCACGGGCCCTGGTGCAAGAGTTCAGCTTGGGCCCCCATTCCCTTAGTGCTTGTTGGCAAGGGGCAGGGGAGCACATTGCCTCTGGCAGCAGGAAGGCTAACATTGAAATGCCAAATTCTTGACCTAACCCCTTCCCTCCAGCCAGAGGTGTAAATTGACCAGCATGCACTTTCTATAATGCCAGTGTCTTATGTGGCACAGGGTTTTTTAGGCCCCCTCAGGCTCCTGGGCCCAGTAGCGACTGCTACCTCTGCTCCCCCTATAGATACGCCCCTGCACAAATCTCATGTACACTTTACAGTTTTTTTTCTGTGTGGAAATTAACCTCTTCATGTGGATTTCCAAACCCTCAGCATGTCAATTACGTTTGCAGATTTCACCACTTTTCCAACGAAGAGTGAGATCTGCAGCCAAACCACATCTAATCCGCACCAAAATGTGCAATTAGAAAGTGTGGATTTTGGTGTGGATATATTGCAGAAATGCACATAAATCCGCATGGAAATTCGTACGACCTTATGTATGTTCACCCACACATGTGAAGGAGGGCCCTAAAGGGGTTCCGCACTTCAGCAAATGTCTTAATCATGTAGGTAAAGTTAATACAAGGCAGTTACTAATGTATTGTGATTGTCCATATTGCCTCCTTTGCTGGCTTGAGTCATTTTTCCATCACATGATACACTGCTTGTTTCCATGGATATGACCTACCTGCAATCCAGCAACGGTGGCTGTGCTTGCACACTGTAGGAAAAAGCGCTGGGAGTGCGCATAGGCTGGCGCCCTTTGCTATACTGTGCAAACACAACCACCACTGCTGGATTGCAGGGTGGTCGTAATCCCTGGAAACGAGCAGTGTATAATGAGATGAAAAAATAAATCAAGCCAACAAATGAGGCAACATGGACAATCACAATACATTAGTAAGTGGCTTGTAGTAACTTTCTCTACATGATAAATGCCATTTGCTGAAGTGAGACAACCCCTTTAATTGCAAACTTCTAGCAATTCATTCATAACTTTTAGCAGGCATAATAAATGAATGATACACCATAGTCAAAAGAATAAATGCTCCAGGATTGTTATTATAAGGGGGGTGCAAGAAGTTGCTAAAACATACTTGTCAGGAAGTGATAGGTCCTCCTTAAATCTCCTGTATACCAATACAGTTGATACAGTTTGTCTATCTTCAGATAGCAGTAGGGATAGCTTAGCATCACATTTTCAGGGGTCATGGTCGCCTCAGCAGTGCAGATACAAGGTGCCTGGAACAGGAGCTGCTGTGCATGTGTCCCTATGTGCATTTCCGCGGCCCAGGCCACCAGAGAGGACGGCGCCTGAAGGAAGGACGATGGTGAGCACAGCCACCGCTGTTGTATTGTAGGGTGATACTTCCAGAAGGCCAACCATCACTGCAGCACACCACCAAAGAAAGAAGCCTTTTTTCTGTAAAAGACACATGAAAGTTTGCAATAAAGCACCTAAAGGACTCTCTGACTGTGAGAACCATGATTCTCTGGTCTGATGAATCTAATATTGGAATTTTTGGCCTCAATTCTAAGCCTCATATTTGGAGGAAACCAGGCGATGGTCATTACCATCCCTACAGTAAAGCATGGTGGTGGCAGCATCATGCTGGGGTGTTTTTCAGTGGCTCGGACAGGGAGAATGATCAGGGTTGAGAGGACAGCTGAATGGAGCAAAGTACAGATATATTCTATTAACTTGAATATGGGGGAACTGTCCTATTTGAAGTGAATGGAGCGTCGGAGCTGCAATTACACCTGCTCGCTGCTGCAATTGTGAGGGAGAGCAGGTAGACAATGAAGAGAAGGCAGCGGTCATACAAGTGCTGTATTCTCTTCAAACAGCTGATCTGCGGTGGTGCTAGGAGTTGGACCCCCGTCGATACGGTATTGATGACCTATCCTGAGGATAGATCATCAGTATAAAAATAAAAAGCAGACAACCCCTTTAATGAAAACCTGATCCAGGGTACTCTGGACCTCAGACTAGGTTCACCTCCCAACAAGACAATAACTCTAGGCACATGGCCAACACAACACAGGAGTGGCTTTTGGACAACTCTGTGAATGTCCTTGAGTTACCCAGCCAGAGCCCTGACTGGAGACCCGAAAATGGCTGTCCACTGACAATGCTTGAGAGGATATGAGAAGAATGGCATAAAATCCCCAAATCCAGGTGTGCAAACCTTGTGGCATCATACCCAAGAAGACTGGAGTCTGTGATCACTGCCAAAACGGGCTTCAACTAAGTCCTGAGTAAAGGCTCTCAATACGTATCTCAATGCAAGATTTTAGTTTTTCTGCTTCAATAAATTATCAAAGATTTCTAACATTCTGTTTTCACTTTCTCATTATGTGGTATTGGAGTGAAGAATGATAGCGGAACACTGGCCACACGCTATAACTAAATGGGAAAAAAGTGGAAGGGTCTCAAGACTTTTCAAATTCATTGCATATCACAAATTTTCATCACAGATTTCACCCTTTCACATGTTTAGTATAGCGCTAGATATGTGGCAAATACACTAGGAAATCCACATCAAATCAGCCTGTGACTGTAGATTTTGCCCATTCACTTTACATTCCGTGTGAAAATTCCCTTAGATGAAGGTATCTTTTATAAAGAAAGTGACAAGGAAAATATTTGTTTTATCTTTGCAATGAATAAATTTTTATCTTTGCTTGATCTTGTTTACCTGGTGTTCTCAAATCCGGTTACCTGGAGACAATGGAACTTCAAACATGTCCTCACTGTGGAAGTCACTGACTACCTGCTAATATTGACCCAGGCTCCTCGGTCCCCTCCTTCATACACACATGTAGATCCTCAAGACCTTCTCTGGGCTCGGCTTACATGATAAATAACCAGCTTTGTTACTGTTTATCCATGGGAACTAGGTTATTGTCCATGTTACTTCTCGTCTCCTTGGTCAAGTAAATTGTAATCCATCTTCTGTGATCAGTCAGCACCTGAAGGCTTCTCATACACCAGTGTTCCTTAACTCCAGTCCTCAGGGCCCACCTACTATGATTTCAGAATATCCCACAGAATGAATACCTCTACTAAGTCCTGATGTATTGACACCAGGGGCGGATTGGCCATAGATCCTACAGGGAAATTTCCGGGTGGGCCTATGTCCAGGGGACTACCCAAACTCTCCTAGTGGTTAGAGGCCTGGTACTTAAAGGGAGTCTGTCACCACATTTGAGCATATTAGACTGATCAAATAGCGTTATATGTGCCACCGAGAACTTAAAAACGGTACCTTTGTTGTATCTAATGGAGTTTTCTTTCAGCCAAAAATGAACTTTTAAGATTCTGTAAATGCGCCCTCTCAAGTGCCCAGGGCGGCGTCTCAATCGTCCGAGCCCCAGGCAGCACCTCCTCAACGGCTCATAACCCGCCCTCCGTGTGCCTCTGTCCGCCCGTTTACTCTCTTCCTCTCCTTTTCCACTGCGGCTGCGCGGTCAAATTCATAGTGGGCGTAGTGGAAAAGGAGAGAGGAGGAGAGTAAACGGGCGGGCAGAGGCACACGGAGGGCGGGGTTATGAGCCGTTGAGGAGGTGCTGCCTGGGGCTCGGACGATTGAGACGCCGCCCTGGGCACTTGAGAGGGCGCATTTACAGAATCTTAAAAGTTCATTTTTGGCTGAAAGAAAACTCCATTAGATACAACAAAGGTACCGTTTTTAAGTTCTCGGTGGCACATATAACGCTATTTGATCAGTCTAATATGCTCAAATGTGGTGACAGACTCCCTTTAATGTTCTGATGCTCAACGGCCTCAGGACGATGATACAGTTGAATACTGTGGAGAAGGCCACAGTATTTTGTGCCGCACTGTGGTATTTGATTCTGCTGTGGCGGTACTTTGATATTGCAGGCCTTGTCTACTTCTGTTGTCCCTGCCTCCTTATGTTGCCCTGTCTTCTATAAATTTAGTCCCACCTACAACATGGGGCCACTCTTATTTTTCTTTTCCTGGGCCACTTTAAGTTCCCAATCTACCCTGATCGACACTAATTATATCATCTGCTGAATACTAAGGAAATCCTGAAAACATGACCGGTAGGTAGGCCCTGTGGACTGGAGTTGAGGAACACTGCCATACACGATGCAGCCCAGACCCCCGTTTATGGCTCACTGCTAATTGCTGGACCGTACCTGTAATTGTTGGGCTGGACTGGCAGAATTTGGTGGGTTGCATGAGGTTCCCGCTGCTGGGTCTGCTTTTGTGTACAAGGCAGCTTTGAAGGGGGTTTCCTGCCATATATATTGATGACTTATCAGGATAGGTCATCAGTACCTGATCTGTGTGGATCTGACACCCATCACCTCCTCCAGTCAACTGTTTGAAGAGGAATTGGAGCTCCATGTGAGCGTTGCTTCCTGTTCGTAACTCTGCATGACGTCTCAGAAGTACAGTGTAATGACAAGTTCTTGCTCTGTTCAATTGAATGGAGCAAGTACTTGTAATTAGACTACGCCACCGCTCCACAGGAGACCGGCGCAGTGTAATGAAGAGGAAGTAGTGCTCGCATGAAGCGCCGCCTCCTCTTCAAACAGCTGATCCCGTGGGGGTGGCGGGTATCAGACCCCCGCAGATCAGATATTGATGACCTATCCTGATGATGGGTCAACAATATTCACTTCCTGCACAACCCCTTTGAGGCCCCCATACATGTTAGTGTATCATTGGCCAAACCCACCGATAACAGCGGGTTTGGCCGACTGTCTTATGTGTGTGGTGGGCAGGTCACAACTCTCCCCTGACACATAGATGTTGGGGAAGAAAAGCATCAGAAAAAGTGAATATTTTGGTTCTCCTGGAAGATAAGCTTCCCCCAGAGGTGTATGGCTGCGGCTTTCTCCCCTCTCCTTATTGAATACACAAACTATTTATTGAACCCACATCTGGTTTCAGCTTCAAAACTGCATCCTGTGCGGGCAGCGTAAACTTGCTATTGACTTGACTTACCTATCACTTTATCAGATCACCAGTCATAAACTGTTTTTTAAATATTATTTATCTTACGTGATAACATTATTTATAATGGACAGGAGCAAAAAGCATCCATATTTGCCAGAGTATGATGTAAAGCAGTGGTTCCCAAACTTCTTCAGTCTACAGAACCCTAAAGCAGCTAGAAACCTACTTTGGAACCCTAAACTGTTCATATGACTGCAAGTTGCCATGTGATGTGTCGTCAATATACCGGCGCTGAGGCTGAAATCCTTCTGTAGGTTCCCCAACTTTAATTTAGAAATTTAGACATCAGACCATAAAAATTAATTTATGATTTAGATCTGAAAGCCAGAATACAGACTCCGCTCCCCAGTCTTTACAGTTACACTAATCTATACAAGCTAAAGGAGGAGATGATAGAAACTGCTGCTGCAGGTATATAGCGATGTGGGCAAGCATCTCTATGTTCCCCTGCAATGCACTGTGCCTCTAGCCTAGTGGTGATGAACCCAAGGCACGGGTGACGGAGGTGGCACTCAGAGCCCTCTCTGTGGGCACCCACACCCTGGAATAAGTCTATGGCGTACCAATATGCCTTAGACCTTTCCTGCCAATCATCAGTGCAGGGCGCACTATGAACGGCACAGGCAGAGCACTGAATATAGGCAGCTATTATAGCTAAATGATAAAGTACATGAAAGATGTACTATTGGACTGTAATATTCAGGTTAAATTGCTGTGTTGGCACTTTGCAATAAATAAGTGGGTTTTGGGTTGCAGTTTGGGCACTCGGTCTGTGAAAGGTTCGCCATCACTGGCCTATGCCAATGCCACAGATGCATGTACTGTGCAAACCAGCCACCATTACCAAAAATCAATCGGTGGAACTCAGAGATCCCACCCTGGAAGCAAGTATGGAGTCATGTACCAATGTAAAGTGTGCACTCATTGTGTAGGAATATCACACCAGGCATTCACAATACTGCATTATAGGTTTGTATATGTTCTGTATATGAGTTATCTGCTGTATATCTGAGAGGTTGTTTTTTTAGAATCTATCGTTGAAATGAATAAATATGACTTGGGATTAACCAGTTCACTCTCCTTTTATTTATCAGCTGGACAAAGACATTGCACAGGCTTTGTCTTATTCCCTGTTGGTCAGGGTGTAGTGGATTTTCACTGGAGCCAGTCCTAGTCAAACAAGCTCATGTGTGCTGCAAAGTTTGCTATCATTTGTTACGTGTTCGAAATATTCTTTCATAAACTACATGTTTTTTTTTATACCAGTAAGGCTACTTTCACACTGGCGTTTTGGCTTTCCGTTTGTGAGATCCATTAAGTTTTGCCCTAATGCATTCTGAATGGAAAAGGATCCGCTCAGAATGCATCAGTTTGCCTCCGTTCCGTCTGCATTCCGCTTTGGCGAAGCTGAGCCAAACGGATCAGTTCTGACACACAAAGTCAGTCAATGGGGACGAATTCGTTTTCTATGACACAATCTGGCACAATAGAAAACGGATCCGTCCTCCATTGACTTTCAATGGTGTTCAAGATGGATCCGTCTTGGCTATGTTACAGATAATACAAACGGATCTGTTCTGAACGGATGCAGACGTTTCTATTATCTGAACGGATCCGTCTGTGCAGATCCATGACGGATCCGCACCAAACGCGAGTGTGAAAGTAGCCTAACAGGTAAAAGGCGTCCTACTTTTCTTTGTGGAACAGCCCCTTCTATCATCTAATGGGGGTCTGACTGCTGTGACGTGCAGGGATCAGCTGTTATCACTGGGGGAGCTCCGGCTGCTGCAGGACAAGTTTACTGTGGTATATACAGTACTGCCCGTTCAAATGGCTGATCTTGTACTAAATGGACAGTCGGGACCACCAGAGCGGGAACCACACCTACTCGGTGACTCTTTACTGGGTTAGATAGACATAAAGGTCCTGATTTATCAAGACCGACATACAGTATGCTAGGCTGGTCTTGATAGGGCCTGCACTGCCAAAGGAGGCGAGTAATTTATGACGAGGCGCACTCCGTACTGTAGACTGAAATCTACTCACGCTTGTGGCTTGCATAGAATTCAGTCATCATTTACGCCAGCTTCTAGTGTAAACATCGATAAATGTGCTGGGACCGTTGTACCCGTCCACACCCCACCCTTGCTGTGCTTTTTGGAAACAGTCGAGAGCAGAGTAAAAGTTTGGTTAAAAAAGTAATAATGGTATTTGAAAAGTCAAAAAACTGGGGTTTTACAACTTTTGAACGCCAATAGGAAAGGAGTAGAGAAATGATAAATTCCCCCCAAAGATTAGCTTATCACCACCGCTCTATGGGGACGAGCGAACGATTCAGCATTCGCTTGTCCCCATAGAAAATCATTGTTTCAGTGCAGCAGATCGCCGTTTATACACCATGATCTGGTTTTACATGCCGATAGACTGACCCCATCACTGATATCTTATACTCAGATTATCAGGAACAAGCGTTTATACAAATGCTCTTCCACAATTATCTGCCAGATAATCGGCTGATAATCGGTAAAAGGACCCTCACACTGTCCAATCGGTGCAGACAGAGCCAGACTATGTAGGGACACGCCACTTTGAAAAAGGGATAGTTAGGCCTCATTCACATGGCAGTGAATCATGATGTCCAGGAACACAGATCCATTGCTTTTAATGTGTTTATTCACACATCCTTGTCTTTCCACTGACCCACAACAAACATGCACTACTTTAAATGCCCCCATTGTCTATCAGTCCATGAAAATCACTGACAGAACACGGATGGCATCCATGTTCCATCAGTGATTTTTTCCCTGACCATTAATAGGCGATCCTATGTAAATAACTTTTTCGGCCTAGTGGTGCACATGGGATAACATCTGACATACGGACCAATAAAGGACCCTTCACAAACCTCTTCACAGATGAAACACAGACATGTGAATGAGGCCTAACAGGCAGGAGGAATAATAAAGTACTGGCACGATGTTGAACTTTACGAAAAGATGTTCCAGGATTGTAGTTTCCTGGGAATACTAACATTTATTATAGCGGACAAGTCTTCGTTAACATGGTGGGATTGGTAAATCTGCGGGCCAGCTATCGCGAGCTTGTTCATGTGAGGTTAGGTAAACCTAAGGCTAGCAGCATGCCTGTTGCTGATATTAACCTGTTGTATTCTCTTGTTCTTCTCAGATTTTCCAAGACCTTGGCACCACAGTTCTGTCAGAAGCCATTAGCGGCTATAATGTGTGTCTATTTGCCTATGGACAGACCGGCTCAGGGAAGACGTACACAATGATGGGTACTCCGGTAAGTGATATTCATACACTATTTACCGTATTTTTGCACCTGTCCATAAAACACACCTAGGTTTTAGAGGAGGAAAAGAAGAAGAAGAAAAAATATTTTTCATCAGACCTCAGCTCAGAGCTACAATCAGACCTAATGTGAATATGACCTTGAATCAGACCCCCAATGTGAATATGACCCCCGGATGCCGCCGCCCTGCTCCTGAGATCAAGCGTTCTTGTTCTTCCTGCCGCGCGCTGTGCTGTGACTGCACAACGTGAGGTCACAATGCCCTACTGTGCGCAGTGACAGCACAGCGAGCGGCCAAGGAAGACCAGGAAGCGGTGAGTACAGAACTCTGGGAGCGCTGCATTCACCGCTTCCCGGTCCTCCTATGCTAATGAGCGCACCTTAGTATTCGCCCCATAAGATGCACTGACATTTCCCCCCCCACTTTGGGAAGGGGGTGCATCCTATAGGGTGAAAAATATGGTTTATGTTTGAGTAATTAAGGTAACGGCAGAATATTGATCATGATAATTTTCAAGCTTGAGGTTGGTAATGATTGTGCAGTAAGATGCTCAGAATTTTACTAACTGTTCTTTATCCTTGGGGCTCTCACACGGCAGAGCCTGTACCAACGGCACACAGTTCTTATAGGTCCTTTTTACGGACTACTACTCTGCTCCTAAATGTAATGCACAGTATTCTCTCCTAGAACCAATGCATCTCAGGGAGAATAATATAGCATACAGTGGAGCGTGCCACAGTTTTTCATTGTATATAAAATATGCCAATGTATGTGCTTTTTGTGGGATTTTTAGATTTTAATGTTCACCATTTTTTGCATGGTTGTTTTCTAAATAGGCATCAATTGGATTAACACCCCGCATTTGTGAGGTAAGTACATACTATATAATATTTTCAGGCACAAACATGTGGTAAATGCTGGCATATGCATCTAGCACATACAGATACACAAAAACAATGAATACAGCACATACATACGGTACAGTACAGTAGAAAACACCTGGACATTAGTATATAGTTATTGTTATCCTTTCAGTTTACCATATATTTCTCACATTAAATATATTTTGTCATAAATAAGTGGTCATGTACTCTCATTCTACTGTTCGCAGGGTCTGTTCAGTTATAATGATGGCTCTCCAGGCACTCCATCCTCAAGCCGGATTGAAGTGAGGTGAATCCTACTCAGTCATAAAAGTATATCAAAGTGCTTCCTTTTACAAAAATATCTGTGGAACTTCTATAGGAATAAACAGAGCGGCCACACGCTTGTTTTTTGGCCTCTCAGTTCTTTCCGAAAGCTCCATGGGGCAAGGAGGTCTCGTTCCGGTGATCAGTGAGGGTCCCAGCGATAGGACCTCCACCATTCTAATAGTTATCCCATATGCTATTCTTAGGGGATAACTTAATGCAGGGATGCTCAACCTGCGGCCCTCCAGCTGTTGTAAGATTACAACTCCCACCATGCCCGGCTATAGGCTGATATCTGTAGTCTGTCCGGGCATACTGGGGGTTGTAGTTTTACAACATCTGGAGGGCCGCAGGTCTGGAATTCCCGGAATTTAATGGTTGAACAAACGATCATCTTGTGAATGGTTGTTTCGCAGACACGGCCATACACGTTTAAGTCCACATTGTTCAAACTGGCCATACATGTGATGGATGAACATTCTTTCAAAGAAAGATCTTTCATCCAGCTGTTGAATGAAAATTTCAAACACAACCGACTTCTTTTCAGATGATGATTGTCTGGCATCAGGTGGCTCAGTGGTTAGCACTTGTGCCCTGCAGCGCTGGGGTACTGGGTTTGAATCCGACTAAGGACAACATCTGCATGGAGTTTATATGTTCTTCCCATGTTTGTGTGTGTTTCCCCCGGGTACTTCAGTTTCCTCCCACACTCCAAAGACGTACTGATAGGAACCTTAGATTGTGAGCCCCATTGGGGGCAGCAAGTGATAATGTCTGTAAAGTGCTGCCGAATGTGTCAACACTATGTAAATGAGTATAGCAAATCAGTCGGCTAAAATGATCATTCACCGTAAAATTTCACTCAGCGAACGATTGCTTTTAGTTAAAATCAGCTGTTTTGATCAGTTTTAGACTAATGTATATAGTTACCTTAAGGTCTCATGCACAAGGCAGAACATTTTGGAGGGAGATGTGCAGACTCCCTGCTGCTGTGTACTATGGAGCTGTAGGTACTCTGTCACCCACGGTATGGTGCTCTGACAGAAAAAAGTCTGGGTGCCTCCATATGAAATATGAAATATTGTAGGGCTCTGTAAAGTCTATAAGTGACATATCATAGCCCCATACAACAGGGAAGTTTTCCAGATCTGTAATATAGCTGTGTGCAGGGAATGTGCTACTGAAAGACTAATATCGCATCATGTTACATTTGTATGAATACCATGGATGCAGTACAGATGAGCTACGGCCTGTATGCTGCTCTCTGTTTTCAGGTCACAATTACAAAATTACAGCTTGTTGTGATTGATGCTTGTGAAACAATATATTCTTTAGGAAATGGAGTTGCTAAGTGCAAATAGTTTAGTCTTTTTGGTGGTTTCATATTGTGAATGCATATACAGTACTAAACTTTATGCTTACTACTTAATCAAAATAGTCTTCATAACCACTTTTGGGAGAAGTTTACATGTACGATGGTTGGGAGGACTTGTTGGGGCCTTCGTATTTGTCTCATTGGGCATAATAAACACATTACATATGTCTGTACAATGCAATAATTCAAGACATTTTTGTTTAAAAGTTTTCTAGAGATTTATAATGAGCGAGTCCGGGATTTGCTACACCAGTCTGATCAGAAGAAACCCTATACACTGCGGGTCCGGGAGCACCCGGAGAAGGGGCCATACGTGCAAGGTATGATAGAAAAGCAAATGCACCTGGAGACTAAGTAGTATGAAAACCTTCTGTGTGTTACTCTGTGCATTAAAGGGGTTATCCCATCTTAGACAATGGGGGCATATCGCAAGGATATGCCCCCATTGTCTGATAGGTGCGGGTCCCACCTCTGGGACCCGCACCTACAACGAGAACGTAGCCGGGGAGAGTTGTGGCTGGAGGACCCCGGGTTTCCCAGGGTCCGACCACCACCAGGCACAGCTCCCCGTCTCTCCCATTGAAGTGAATGGGAGCGCACCGCACATGCGCGGCCAACGCTCCCATTCGTTTCTATGGGGCGAACGGAAATAGCCGAGCCAGCGCTCGGCTATTTTCGGCGGCTCCATAGAAATGAACGGAGGGCAGGTGCACATGCGCAGTGCGCCCTCCTCCACTTTTTCTGCTCCGTTCTCCTTATAGGTGCGGGACCCGCACCTATCAGACAACGGGGGCATATCCTTGCGATATGCCCCGATTGTCTAAGATGGAATAACCCCTTTAATTGAAGGTGATGCAGGATCCTATAGCACAATGTCAATCTCTCCTCTTTTTTTAATGGAGAACACCGCCTGGCCACAAGCTATAATGGAGCAACAGTGTCTCTCTCATGTGAAGCCCAGGGAGGCCATCTCAACTTTCATGGGCACAGGGCTCTGATGATCATCCCAGCCCCCTTCATTCTAGTATTATTGGAGTCTTAGCATCCTTTTCCCCCCAACTGATTTTTTAATATTTTGTTTGCACTAAAGGATGTGCTTAAAGGGAACCTGTCACCGGGATTTTGGGTATAGAGCTGAGGACATGGGTTGCTAGATGGCCACTAGCACATCCGCAATACCCAGTCCCCATAGCTCTGTGTGCATTTATTGTGTAAAAAAACTATTTTATACATGTGCAAATTAACCTGAGAGGAGTCCTGTACGTGAGAGGAGTCAGGGACAGGACTCATCTCAGGTTAATTTGCATATGTATCAAATAGTTTTTTTCCCCACAATAAAAGCACACAGAGCTATGGGGACTGGGTATTGCGGATGTGCTAGTGGCCATCTAGCAACCCATGTCCTCAGCTCTATAGACAAAATCCTGGTGACAGGTTCCCTTTAATATTACACTTTTCATCTAGCTTCATCTGCTGCAGTGAATTTTGGGTGAGGCTTTTTAGATTACATGCAGCGATCACCTCCACTCTATGGGGCCGAGCAGTGGCTAATGGCTTTGTTCTTCCTCATACAGCTTTATTGTTTGTTCACCGAGCACGATCTGCTGCCTGAAAACGACCATTTAATGCGCTGCATGAAGGAACATTTCAGCCGATAAACAGCGGCACCCTTAGATGGACCCATTATCTAAAACGAGCATTTGTAGTAACATTCGTTCCCAATAATCTGCCCGTGTAAACCCGCCATAAAATAATGGTTGTTAATCAGTTCATGAATAACTATTGACGACCAATGAAGACAGAACTAGTCTGCCATGTGCGGGGAATACAGTGTACACTATTGAATGGCAGGTTGTACCTCGTCTGTACACTACCACTTTATTATGTAGGAAAGTGTTAGTAAATCCGTTTATTTCCAACACTCAGAAATAGTGTTGTTTTTGTATCTTCTTACTTTCAGCGCAATTATGAAAAAGCAATAAAGATTGTCTTTGTGTGAATTGTTATATTACACATTCAGCACATGACAATGCGGTCAGCAGTTAGATGAATAGAGGCGCTTGTGACGAACATCTCCATCAGGCACTTAGCTAATACTTATAATTAAAAGCATGTGGATTTCTCTTCAGTTTCATAGAAAACCTTGTGTATCTCAAAAACAAAACTGACAATACATAAAAGGACATTGTTGGTAACTGATGAAGATAACATAACTGCAGATTACATTTGCTTGTATTTTCCACGCTGTTTTAGATAAAAGTTAGATACGGTTTTCACTGGTTCCTGTTGGTAGAAGTTCACATCAGTTGTAAATTTGTTCTCTTCCTCCTACATGCCCCAGGCCTTGGATGACACTGCTCTAGCTCCACTTTTGTTAATTCTTAAAGGGGTTTTCTGAGATTTTAATATTGATGACCTATCCTCAGGGTAGGTCATCAAATATCAGATTGGCGGGGGGTCCGACACCCGGCATCCCCGCTGACCAGGTGTTTGAAGGGAAGGCCACGCTCTATGCAAGCGCAGCCTTCCCTTTTTATTGTTTAGCTGCTCCCTAGGTCATCAATATTAAAATCCCGGAAAACCCCTTTAATACCTTTTTTAAAGTGGTTATCTCATAAATAATGTAAAAAATGAAAATCAGACACCGTACAGTACTTCATTATCTCTTTCTAACAAAGCTAGAACCAGCCGCGTACCTCACATTGATCCAGAGAGCTTCCTATTTATTGCTCTGCTAGATTTAGATCAAGCTGCAGCTAAAGGGGCGTGTCCATTCTGCTGCAGCTAAAGGGGCGTGTCCATTCTGCTGCAGCTAAAGGGGCGTGTCCATTCTGCTGCAGCTAAAGGGGCGTGTCCATTCTGCTGCAGCAAAAGGGGCGTGTCCATTCTGCTGCAGCAAAAGGGGCGTGTCCATTCTGCTGCAGCTAAAGGGGCGTGTCCATTCTGCTGCAGCTAAAGGGGCGTGTCCATTCTGCTGCAGCTCTCTGCCTATCACAAGATGAAATTGAGCACGTGCGACCATCTCAGTAAGCCGAACAAAGAAATAAGAAAAGAAAAAACAAACAGCAGGTTGCGCTAGACAGATACATTTTATTGAATACCTCAGTCGCTATGCTAAAATATTTCATTACATGCAGTTACAAAAGTATTCAGATGCAGGTGCTGGTTTGAAAACTGTAGAATAAGTAGAGAGTACTGTGTTAAACCATTACATTACACCTGAACAACTGGTAGGTCTGGTATGGTTGGAGTTGCGTTTATGCATGAGGAATAACACTACATCTGGCCATTATATAACTCTTAGGCCTCTTTCACACTACAGTTTTTTGCGTTCCGTATACGGTCCGTTTTTTGCGTTCCGTATACGGTCCGTATACGGAACCATTCATTTCAATGGTTCCGCAAAAAAACGGAATGTGTTCCGTATGCATTCCGTTTCCGTATTTCCGTTTTTCCGTTCCGTTGAAAAGATAGAACATGTCCTATATTTGGCCGAGAATCACAGTCCGTGGCTCCATTCAAGTCAATGGGGCCGCAAAAAAAACGGAACACATACGGAAATGCATCCGTATGTCTTCCGTATCCGTTCCGTTTTTTGCGGAACCATCAATTGAAAATGTTATGCCCAGCCCAATTTTTAATATGAAATTACTGTATACTGTATTTGCCATACGGAAAAACGGAACGGAACGGAAACGGAACCACAACGGAAGCAAAAAAACGGAACAACGGATCCGTGAAAAACGGAACGCAAAACACTGAATGCAACATACTGTAGTGTGAAAGAGGCCTTAAGGCTCATGCACACGACCGTATGCCCTTCGAGACATACAGTCTGTGAGCGGGCCATATGTCCCGGAGTGGCATACATCGTGCGCATGGGAGCACACAGCATCATAGGTTACTATGAGGCTGTGTGCATCGGGCCGTCCGCGGGACCATTGTCCTGCACTCATATGATCTTATGAGTGATGGACGGGCAGCCCGATGCACATAGCGTCATAGTAACCTATGATGCTGTGCGCTCCCGTGCGCACAATGTATGCCACTCCGGGTCATATGGCCCACTCGCAGACCGTATGTCTCGGAGGGCATATGGTCGTGTGCATGAGCCCTTAGGGCTCGTTCACACGAACGCATGCTGCCCACAAATCCAGAGATGCGGAACGGAAGCACGGAACAGAACACTACGGAGTGCTTCCTGGGGTTCTGTTCCGTGCCTCTGCACAGCAAAAAGATAGAACATGCTCTATCTTTTTGTGGAACGGAGTAATCGCGGACCCATTCAATTGAATGGGTCCACGATCCCCATGCGGCTGGGCCACGGTCGGTGTCCGTGCATTGCGGACCGCAATTTGCGGTCCACAGGACAGGCTTCACACGGTCGTGTGAACGAGCCCTTATTCTGCATGTTTCGCCAGTTTCCCCTTTGCAGGTTATTATTATTATTATTTATTATTTAAGCGCCATTCATTCCATAGCGCTGTACATATGATAAGGGGTGCACATACATAATACAGACAATTGCACTAATCATATACAAAATGAGTTACAAACTGGTACAGAAGGAGAGAGGGCCCTGCCCGTGTGGGCTTACAATCTACATGTTCTATCTTTAACGGGAGTCTGTCACCTACATGACATGTGATATAAATATAGCTCTATGGGACACAAATACATAACACTGATGGTACTTTGGTTTCGTTTTTGAGAGTCTCCAAAGCACCAAAAACAAAGTTTTAAAGATATGCAAATTAGCTGTTGCAAGTGCCCAGGGGTGGCGAGTATGCTGCAAGTGCCCAGTGCTCCCTGCCTTACTTGTGTCTGACTCCTCCCCTCTTTATTGTCCGGCCAGCCCTGTGTCATTGTGGTATCATTCTTATCTCCATTCGTAATACAGCACCTGCATGGATCTCCGCCGGGGCCAGGCATGCGCAGTACATTGGCCACTGCGGGTAGAAGCATAGTGAAATGCAGTGCGCATGCGCCGATTAAGTAACTAGTAAGCAACGCATGGGCACTGCATATCATGGACTATACAGAGGGGAGGAGTCAGGTGCAATTAAGGCGGGGAGCACTGGTTATTTGCAGCACACTCGCCGCCCCTGGGCATTTGTGATATCTAATTTGCATATCTTTAGAACTTTGCTTTAGTGCTTTGGAGTCTCTCAAAAACTAAACAAAATTCTCATCAGTGTTATGTATTTGCGTTCAACAGAGCGGTAGGTCGGTATACCCTATGCTATGATGTTTTCCATACACAGTACACACACAGATGAGATTCTGCTTCCCTAACATTCGCTCTCATATACAGAGAAGCAACAGCAGCATGGGTAGTATAGAGAAGCACTGAGCAGTGTATATGTGAACCCAGTAACTGTAAGACACACTCACTATTAGCTGCAGCAGCATGTCTGCGCGTGTTTCTCTGCTTCTCTCTCTCTACTCCTCATCCCTGCTGCCCCGCCTCTTCATAGACTTCTATGAGCGGCACATAGTCCGATCACTTGGTGAGTGCAAAGTCTGTCATCTCTTAGGACAGATGGAGCAGTTGATTAAAAAAGACTGAACAGTTGGGGAAGAGTGCTGGGAAGGGAAGGAGTCTCATAAGTGAAGAAAGAAGCATTTTTGTCCGATTTAGATACAAAGACTTTGTTAAAAGTTCAGTCACTGCTTAAAGTGTTTTAAGAATTTTTGTTTCATTTTTCCTTTTCAGTTCAGTACTACTATACCATTGAAGATTAAATACAAAATATTTTCTTCTTTTTAGCAGTCAGTACAAACTCTTATATAGATAGGTAACCCGTTCTTAGGAAGAAAGGTTATCTGTTAGTATAATAGTAGGTTGGTAGAATTATGATAACAGTATGACAGCTCCAGTGTTCTCTTGATAGGCCTAGATAAAGGTGTCCAGAGAAGAGTTTTGCACATATAATTTATGATGCTCTAATTGAGTCATTCACGGCCTAACCTCTGAGGTCGGAATGAATGGTCTGACTGAGACAGTCAAGAGAGGCTGTTTACTGGACTAAAAGTCTAAACAAAGAAGTTAAAGCAATCACAGGAAGTAGTTACTTCAAAAAATTATATTCAGAAAACCACTCACCCATTTGCTGGAAGAAAAAAAACTATAAAAAATTACTTTAAATATTTACATATACAGTGGATATAAAAAGTCTACACACCCCTGTTAAAATGTCAGGTTTCTGTGATGTAACTTTTTCCACCTTTTAATGTCACCTATAAACGTACATCTCAATTGAAAAACAAACTGAAATCTTTTAGGTAGAGGGAAGAAAAAATCTAAAAATAAAATAATATGGTTGCATAAGTCTGCACACCCTTAAACTAATACTTTGTTGAAGCACCTTTTGATTTTTTTAAAGCACTCTTCTTGGCAAAAACACTCCAAATCTGTTAGATTGCGAGGGCATCTCCTGTGCACAGCCCTCTTCAGATCACCCCACAGATTTTCAATCGTATTCAGGTCTGGGCTCTGGCTGGGGCATTCCAAAACTTTAATCTTCTGGTGAAGCCATTCCTTTGTTGATTTGGATGTATGCTTTGGGTCGTTGTCATGCTGAAAGATGAAGTTCCTCTTCATGTTCAGCTTTCTAGCAGAAGCCTGAAGGTTTTGTGCCAATATTGACTGGTATTTGGAACTGTTCATAATTCCCTCTAGCTTAACTAAGGCCCCAGTTCCAGCTGAAGAAAAACAGCCCCTTGGCATGATGCTGCCACCACCATGCTTCACTGTGGGTATGGCCTTCTTTTGGTGATGTGCAGTGTTGTTTTTGCGCCAAACATATTTTTTGGAATTATGGCCAAAAAGTTCCACCTTGGTTTCATCAGACCATAACACCTTTTCCCACATGTTTTTCTTCGTAAGAAAAGGCTTTTGTCTTGCCACTCTACACCACAGCCCAGACATATGAAGAATATGGGAGATTGCTCCATGGTATATCTAATGTCTTGGACATTCTTTTGTACCCTTCTCCTGACTGATACCTTTTAACAATGAGATCCCTCTGATGCTTTGGAAGCTCTCTGTGGACCATGGGTTTTGCTGTGGGATGCGACTAAGAAAATTTCAGGAAAGACCAACTAGAGCAGCTGAACTTTATTTGGGGTTAATCAGAGGCACTTTAAATGATGGCAGGTGTATGCTGACTCCTATTTAACATGATTTTGAATGTGATTGCTTAATTCTGAACACAGCTACATCCCCAGTTATAAGAGGGTGTGCACACTTATGCAACCACATTATTTTAGTTTTTTAGTTCCCTCCACCTAAAAGATTTCAGTTTGTTTTTCAATTGAGTTGTACAGTTTATAGGTCACATCAAAGGTGGAAAAAGTTCTGAAATGATTTATCTTTGTCTCTTTTTTTTTTTTTACAGCACAGAAACCTGACATTTTAACAGGGGTGTGTAGACTTTTTATATCCACTGTAGGTTATATTAACCTGTGGTAAAAAAAAATGTTTGTATTGTTATATACGTTTTATAAAAAGGCCTCTTGCACACAACCATGTGCGGGTCCGCAATGCACGGGCACCGACCGTGGGCCTGCCGCATGCGGATCGCGACCACATTCACTTGAATGGGGTCTGCGATCCATACGTTCTGCAAAACGTTTTGGATGTGGAATGCACACGACCAGTGCCCCGTGTATTGCGGACCCGCCGTATGTGGACCGCATTACGGCCACGGCGGGCACACAGTCGTGTGCAAGAGGCCAAACAGGGAAGGCAAAATGCTTAATTCAGGGGCTGGAGGAAATGCATCTGTTTCCAGGACCAGTGCAAAGCAGTTGTGTGATTATATACCTGACTGATAAGTACACAACTACTATTTTTTTTATTTATTTGACGTTTAAGGGCTGTTTCACACGAGCGGATGCCGTGCGTGACATTTGCTCCGTGAATGACAGCCAAGACCCGATGCGGACTGTAGAAGCACGGAGCATTAACATGACTGATAATGCTCCGCGCCTCTCTGTGATCTCTTTACTACGAAATCACAGTGAGATAAAGTTGTCACCGTGATTTCGTAGTAAAGAGGTCACAGAGAGGCACGGAGCATTATCAATCATGTTAATGCTCCGTGCTTCTGCAGTTCGCATCGGGTCTTGGCTGTCATTCACGGAGCGGATGTCACGCATGGCATCCGCTCGTGTGAAACAGCCCTTATATAGAATTTATGTACTTAAAAGGAATCCGTCACCTCCAAAATTGGTTTCCATGTAAGCACACCACCATGTTGGGTAGGTCCCTTCCCAAAAAATTACCCATACCTTTGTTAAAATCCATTCCTCTAATTCTGAGAAATGCTTCTTTTTATTTTTATGCATATAAGGGTTTAGGTGCTCCATGGACAGTGTCAATCCGCTTGGTGCACCATCTTTCCACCATAATTCTGCCCCAGAAGTCCCCCTGCTGTTTTAATGACAGTTCCTGTGATGAGGCAGGGGAAGCCAGGTGCACAGAACAGAGCCGCCCTACCCATGACGATCCAAAAACCTTACTTGCATAAAAATAAAAACAAGCATTTCTCAGGAATAGGCCGAATGCACACGGCCGTGTTCCGCGGCCAAGAGTGGTCCGTGGTATGCCGGGCTGGATTCCTGTTCAGAGCAGGAGCGCACGGAGTCATTGGTTGCTATGACGCCGTGCGCTTAATGCCGCCGCTTCTGTACAGTAATACACTCGTATAGATCATAGGAGTGTAGTACTATAGTGCAGCGGCAGCATGAAGCACACAGGGTCATAGCAACCAATGACGCCCTGCGCTCCTGCTCTGAACAGGAATCCAGCCCGGCATACCACGGACCACTCTCGGCCACGGAACACGGCCGTGTGCATTCGGCCTTAGATGATTGAATTTCCACAAGAAAGGTATGGTTATGTTTCGGGGCACCTACCCTAAGTGTCCATTCACACGTCTGCAAAATGGGTCCGCATCCGTTCCGCAATTTTGCGGAACGGGTGCAGACCCATTCATTTTCAATAGGGCTGGAATGTGCTGTCCACATCCGCATTTGCGGATCTGCACTTCCGCATCCGTACTTCCGTTTCCGCCCAAAAATTGAACATGTCAGTTTCTTGTCCGCAATTGCGAACAAGATTAGTCATTTTCTATCATAGTGCCGGCGATGTGCGGTCCGCAAATTGCGGAATGCATATTGCCAGTGTCCGTGTTTTGCGGATCCGCAGAACACTTATGGACGTGTGAATGGACCCTTAATGGCAGTACGCTTACTTTGAGGCTGATACTGAAGGTGACGGGCTCCCTTAAAAACGCATCCATCTTGCATGATTATGTTGTTGTGAATTTAGAACAAGTCATTTCTCTACATTTTTCTGTTGCTGGATGTTTTACTGCTACCGGTAGCCATGAGACACTACTTGTGAATAAAGATGGGCAGCAAGATTTGTAAGGCTCTCCCTTCAATACACATTAAAACTGCAATAGGATTGTGTTTAGGATCTATGGTGTTGCACATGTAATGGCACTTATTGGTCTTATTGTGGTATAGTAGTGCCCCCTACTGGAGAAAGCTATCTGAAACAACTCTAAATTACAGCAGAATTGCAGTCTGATCCTTCTTATACTATTACACCGCAGTATAGGTTATCTTTTATAAATACTTACATGCACAGTTTGCATTTACGTTTTTGCCGAGTTTGTCTATGACATTACCTAAAGGGAGACTCGTAACTTGGGAATAATTTAGCAGTTTCTAATTAATACTTATGTCCAGCACTGTAATGTTTACACACAAATTTATCTGCTTTAATTTAATATTTTCTTTTTCTTTTGCTTCTTAAAATAGGATTATCACAGCATGTAGTTACTGATTATGAACAAGTTGTTGGTCTCCTAGAGCAAGGGATCGAAAACCGGTACTGTCTCAACATTGTATTCTTTATTTTAGCTGTGATGTTCTCATTTATGTATGTGCTAGTTGGTGTGACTTCTTTGTAAAAATGCTTATTTTTTTTTTTGTTTTTTTAATTATTTTTAGGAAGGGGGGGGGGGGGGTTGTTCCCTTAAAGTGTATTGAACAGGGCTTTAGGTCGTCACATACTTTATGCATGGTACTATGTTTAGGCTTTGTCCCCTTTGTCCTCATTATGTACTAAGAGTAGTTGGTGTTAGATCATCATATTATTAACTTGTCCTACTGTTTTTGCCTGTTAAAATGTTCAAGATTTTTTATTAAATGAACAATTCAACATGTTACTGTCACGATTTAAATAAAGTCCCTAAACTGAAAACTTGAGGGCCAGCATTATATGGGAAGCATATGTATAGCTTAACCCATAATAAACCATGTGTCGTATTATAAATCCGGAGCGAGAGATGTGTTCATCTATATATGTGGCTTGTCCACACTCATAGGTAAGCTTATTGTAATATGAAAAATTAACACAGAATATTTAGTCTGCAGAACCTGTGTAAGTGTCTATCTGTTGTAAAGAATTTACTGTAATTGTCTTTCACTGTAGAATAACCGCAGCTACCCACGTCCATGATGCCAGTAGCCGTTCTCATGCCATCTTTACTATCCA
Source organism: Bufo gargarizans (assembly GCF_014858855.1). NCBI lineage: Eukaryota > Metazoa > Chordata > Amphibia > Anura > Bufonidae > Bufo > Bufo gargarizans. The sequence goes on along the minus strand of NC_058090.1, from coordinate 42,207,366 downwards.
GTATACACAGGTGAATTCTACCAATCACAATTATCATTATAAATTATTGTGGACTATTCTAGTGGTTTGGTAACACACAGTACGTGGCAGGATGATTCCTTAAAGGGGTTGTCTCATGACAGACAATGGGGGCATATCGGTGGGACCTGCACCTATATTGAGAACAGAGCCTTAAAGTGAAGGAGGGCACACTGCTTATGTGCAGCCGCCCTCTATTCATTTTCTATGGGCCTCCGAAAGTAGCCGAGCGCTGGCTCCCATTCACTTCTCTGGGGAGCCGGCTTGGTGGTGGCTGGACTGGAGTCCTCCAGCCACCACCTTGCGGTGCTCCGTTCTCAATATAGGTGCGAGTCCCGGCAGTGGGAGCTGCACCTATAAGACAATGGGGGCATATCCTAGCGATATGCTCCCATTGTCTATGATGAGACAACCACTTTAAGCTTGCAACTTGCTTAGCTCTTTTCACTGTCCATTTATATGCAGGCGATATGGAAAGTCTTCAGACCTGTTCACTTTTTTTCACATTTTATGTTGCAGCCACTTTAAGGGTATAACGGTAGGGGACCGATAACTAAAGGCAGCTCTATTCGCTGATGATGTACTGTTATTTTTAGCGAGACCGAAGGAGCAAATAGATTGAATATTCGAGGCTTTAAAAAGATTCGGAGATTACTCAGGTTATCAGGTGAATATTTCTAAATGTGAACTGATGTCCCTGGCCCCGGTTGATAGGCAGCCAATTAAATCGGTATCCCACATATCTGTTATGCAGGTCAAAGCTCACATTACTTATTTTAGGTATTAAAATAGGGAGAATGCCTCACTCTTTATACCAGTTGAATTTCACCCCCTTGAGTTCTAAAATACTAAGTGATTTGGGCAGGTGGCAAGGCTTGCCGCTTTCGTTGGTGGGGAGATGCCACCTAATTAGAATGATGTGTATGTCAAAACTGTTGTATCACCTCCAGACAATCCCACTGCTCTTACGCCATGCTGATATCCATCTGCTGGAGCGTAGATTTCTTAGATTTATATGGAATGGAAACAGTCCGAGAATCTCCATGGAGAAGTTAAAACTGAAAAAGGAACACGAAGGACTAAATTTCCCTGACATAAGAGTTTATAACCTAACATGTATTAGCCGCCATATTCTACATTGGATTAATGATACATCATACTATTCGAACTTACAACTGGAACAACAACTAGCCAGACCCTGGAACTTGGTGGCCCTGATGCACACAAAGTTCTCGGGGGTACCGACCCCAATAAAGAGGTCCCTAGTTTTCCGAGACACCATAATAACATGGAAAGTACTGAGGAAGCATTTCCTCCTGCCCTACCAATTCTCTAAACACCTCCCCCTTACCAATAATCCATCATTTTAAACCAGGAATGGATAGTAAGATCTTTCGGCAGTGGGTGAGTAAGGGAGTTAAAAGAATGGGAGACTTAATCCATGAGACAGAATCCCGATGGGCAACACTGCCTGAGTTAGTGGGGAGGTGGTTATTGAGAGGTCCCAGTTATTTTCCCTACGTACAAGTCAGAAATTACCGTCAAGGTCTGGTAAGAGATATGTCTTGGGAATGGTCTTCGAATGATTTCGACTCCTTTCTTAAATGCACATGCAGGCCATCAATAACCTTGTTATACCAGGCATTGAGAGACCGTTTAAGGACCAAAGATCCCAAAGGCTTATTTAAAAAATGGGGGCAGATACTAGCAATTAAAGAGGTTTTTAACCCTCATTCGTAAAGGCCTGTCGGCCCTATATAGAGCAGTAGTGAATGAGAATTGGAGGGAAACCCACATTAAAATACTACACCATGCAATTTATGCTTTTGACCTCCCTAGCTCTCCTGCAAAGCCAGATAGGCTAATAGCCTGTCCCAGGTATGCAACGCTTCGCTCTGATCTATGCCATGGTCTGTGGGGCTGCTCAAAACTGAGAGGTTTCTGGGCACGTGGGAAACATACTGAATAAAATCGTCAGATTTCAAGGAGCTATGACACCATCCTTGGCCATTTTACATGCAGAGGAGGATATGGATGATCAGGGAGACGGAGGTAAGAGGAATAGGTCATAGGCTATTGATCGCCAAAAGGTGTCTGTTGGCATAATGGTTGAAACCAGACATTCCTTCCATAGATGCGGTAATAGGACAACTCAGGAATAGTTTTCATTTAGAATGGCTTTAGTCTCTCAAACAGATTGAGACATTGGGGAAGAAATTATTCCATACATGGAAGCAGTTTATCCTAGAATATGTCCCATATTTGGAATACCCAAGGGTGATGGGACCCTTTAAGCTCTCATCTTGGTACTTGATAGAGGATCTGAAGGCACTTTGGGGAAATTAAAGGTTTCTTAAGCATCTAATATGTGCTCACTGAGATAATATGATTATTATACATTGATGGTTATAATAACCGTATTTGGGGGATTTGAGAGGAGAGGTTTAGGCACAAGGAGAGGCTGCATAGGGAATAATCTTTCGGGGAGGGGTTTTGAGTTGGGAAAGGAAGTTATATGGGATAATTTCCTGCTGTCTAGAATTATTATATCCATTTGATGTGCACACTTTGTCTTGATTATTGGAATACTGTATTGATGTAATGCTGTACACTTATTTGGAAACAAAAATAATAAAGTTTAAAAAAAAAGCACTGATCCACAAAAAATACGGATGACGTCCTTTTAGCATCCGTATTGTCGGAACAGACACGGAAACAAAATACATTAGTGTGCATGTAGACCAGGGGTGTCAAACTCAAATTCATCGGGGGCTGCATCAGCAGTTTGGTCACCGTCAAAGGGCCGGTTGTATCGGACTTATGGGGGATCTGTGGGTGACACTTATGGGGGATCTGTGGGTGACACTTATGGGGGATCTGTGGGTACTTAAAACTACAAGCGCTCGCCGCTCGGTAGGCAGGAGGGAGGAGGCAGGCCGGGAGGACAGGCGCTGGCAGCGTGAGTCATACGTCATGCGCCCACGCCGCCTGCTTCATTCATAAAGTGGGCGGCGCAGTGATAATAAAAGGTGAAGGCTGGCGGCCGGCGGCGGGCCACATGAAAAGGTCTGGCGGGCCGGATTCGGCCCGCGGGCCTTGTGTTTGACACCCGTGATGTAGACTAATGAGAAAGTGAAAACAGAAAGTTCTAAATCTTTGCTAATTTATTGAAAAGGGACTTGTTGAAACACTTTTGCCAGTGATAATGGCCTCCTGTATTCTTGGGGATGATGCCACAAGGTTTGCACACCTGGATTTGGGGATTTTCTGCCATTCTTTCCTGCAGATCCTCTCGAGCTCTGTCAGATTGGATCGGGAACAGCAGTGGACCTAGCTGGGTCACTCAAGGATAGAGTTGTACCTAAGCCACCACTGTGTTGTCTTGGCCATGTGCCTAGGGTCATTGTCTTTTTTGAAGGCAAACCTTCAGCTCAGTCTGAAGCCCAGAGCACTCTGGATCAGGTTTTCATCAAAAATATCTCTGTACTTTGCTCCATTCAGCTTTCCCTCAACCCTGACCAGTCTCTTTATCCCAGCCACAAAAAAAAAAAACAGCATGATGCTGCCACCACCATGCTTTACTGTAGGGATGGTACTGAGCGGGTGATGAGCAGTTCAATCCTGGTTTCATCGGACCAGATAACCTTGTTTCTCACAGTCTGAAAGTTCAGGTGGGCTTTCATGTGTCTTTTACAGAGGAGAAGCTTATTTCTGGCCACTCTGCCATAAAGCACACACTGGTAGAGTGCTGCAGTGATGGTGGGCCTTCTGGAAGTTTCTCCCACTGCACACAGGATATTTTGAGCGCAGCCAGAGTGACCATAGGATTCTTGGTCACCGCCCTTAAGATTCTTTTCCCCCATTACTTAGTTTGGTGGGTCGGCCAGCTCTAGGAAGAGTCCTGGTTGTTCATGCCTTCTTCCCTTTAAGAATTATGGAGGCTACTGTGCTCTTGGGAACTTTCAGTGCAGCAGAAATTTTTTGCACCCTTTCTTTAGATCTGTGCTTCCACACAATCCTGTCTCTGGACTCTATAGGCAGGACCAAATTTAACTGTCGTAGCAAAGGGTCTGAATAATTTCCTTTTTAATAAATTTGCAAAAAATTATGTTTTCACTTTATCATTATGGGGTATTGAGTGCAGGTTGATGGGGGGTAAACTCGATTTTTCTTTATTTTAGGGCACACCATAACAAAAAGTGAAAAAGATTTTCTGAATACATTGCATGTATGATCCAAAAAAAGAGATTATCATTTCCCTTTAAAGGATAACTGTCACACTTAGACCCTAATTTCAATTTTCATATATGTAGTTACTAATAACATGATATTCCAGAATCAGTTACTATTAGACTGACTTACCCCATATTTAATAAGATTCAGCCCTTAGCAACCAGTCTGCATAAAACTGCAATTTCACTATTCAGTTAAGATGGCCGCCACCGCCCTCACCCTGAGGCTAATCCCGCCTGCCCTCACTAGCCAGTAACAATAGCCCCCCAAAAGTGTCAGTAACCAGAGCCCTCCCCCCTAAAGGGTTAATCTCCTGCAGCACAAAGGGGTCCTCTTACCACATGTTGCTTTCATTTATACACTGAGCAGACGGCAGATCTCCCTTCCCTGCTCTGCGCTGCTCCAACTCTGCATTCTCCAGCTCTGCTGAGTCAGGGAGCGTCTGCCAAGCGCAGGGACAGGGAGAAGTGCACACAGCCCAGGCACTGCTATCAGCTGCTGGGGAGGACCTGGCTTTAATCATTTACTTACAGTCCCTGGCTGTCAGTAATGTGACCTTGCAGGCTGCCTGCTTCTGCGTCCTCTGTCCTTCAACACATAGACGGACCCTGCCTAGCAACCTGATTTTAAGCACAGGTAAAAGTAGTTAGTACAGGGAACAAAAATGTGGAACTAAGGGGTAATTGAATACACAGTGAAAAGTTGAAATAGGGCCACCAAGGAGATATTAATCACCACTATCCAATTCTCCAAAAAATATATATATGACAGTTATACTTTAAATTAATGAATTCTGAAATACTCTGGGGTACACTTTTATACTTAGTACTTCCAATGTAAAACTGTCATTATCTGATTAATTGTCTTTACATTGTACCTGAACACTACTGCTTGCTGTTTTAGTCAGTAAAGGCCAAGGGCAGATTGGACATAGACTCTACAGGGAAATTTGCCAGGGGGCCGCCCAAGCCCTTCTTACAGCCACTGGCCAAGTACATCATGATCTGATACTCTCAGCAGTAATTAACGCTGGGAGCATCAGGTACTCATGTACATGACCGGTGGCTGCAGATGTTCTCCTGAATTTAATGGTATAGCTGTCCTCAGGACAATCATACAGTTGAACATTGCAGCAAGGCATGAGAGCCGATGGCTCCATATCTTATTTATAGACAACTGGAGGAGGACAGAACGTAAAGCTATTGATGACCACTACAGCGAGACAGCTTCTGGGGCAGTATCTAGTGCTGAACTCTGGTATTTATTAATGCTGGGGCAGTATTTTATGCTGCATTATGGTATTGCTGACCTCCTCTTCTTGTGTCGGCCCCAACTACTTGTGTAGGCCCGCCTTCTATCAATTTGAACCTGCCTACAACATGGGGTCCACTTTTAGTTTTTTTTCCAGGGTTACTTTGAGTTCCCAATCTGTCCCTGGTAAAGGAACCTTCCTATGAGTAGCAATGGTCAAATAGATGATCTAATGCTAGTCAAATGCAGCCACCGCATTGTTTATGTAGTATCACATGCCACCTGACCAGATGAATGGTGAACATGTAATGCATGGATGGGCAGAGCCCACCAAAACAAGAGCTGCTCTTTTTGAGAAACTCTCTGCTTTGGCTAATATTGGGATGAAACACATTTATCCATGTTCTCTTTTAGAAGCTGAATTCTAGACAAGACAACCCTTCAAGTTGTGCAGTGATCTTCTAATTTCACAGTCCAATTTGTTTCTACACAGGCTTCGTTAGAAGATAATCTACCATCAGAAATTGCCAGCAAAATTAACTTGGTAGACTTGGCGGGCAGGTAGGATATTGTGTTGACAATAGTATTTGTTCAATAAAGCATTGGTTATATTCATGGTTTTCTTCTAGTGAAAGAGCTTCTCCAAATTACTGCAAAGACCGTCTCACCGAAGGCTCAAACATAAACAGGTCCTTGGTGACTCTTGGGATAGTCATCTCTGCATTAGGTATGGATTTGTGTTTCTTAGTAGAGAAATTACTGGGTGCAAAATTTTGATTTAATACCAGTCACGGGGCATCGTCTTTAGGAAAAAGGAAATACACCTAATAGGTTTGCTGGTAGTAATCATTATAACTGCTTTCACAATAAATTATTTTGCTGTGGCATTATTTGTGCCTCCTTCATTAAAAGGGTATCCCATCTTACATAGTTGTGGTATATACTCACCCTTTGGGATAATGGATGCTCTCTTCCATACTTGTACACCCCACTCTGTCTAAGACTAAGGGAGGTATGGAAAGGGCTGAGCATGCAACACTTGGCTGTTGCCATAACTTCCGTACACTTCAATGGAAAGGGCCATAAACAAGTTGGGCAACTTCTCTATTGAAATATAGAGAGAGTGCGCTGGCCAGCAATTTTCAAACAGGGGTCACCAGATCCCCATTCTTTTCATATGAGGTGAGAGTCCCTCATATATGGAATGGCATATATGCCTTAAATGTGAATGTCCCTTTCAGAGGTCACAGTAACACCTGTACAAGATGTGAATCTCTGCACATGAGGCTTTCTTTGGAGCACTGTATTAGCAGAGCCTGTTTAGTCCCTGCTGCCCACATCGTTAAGCCTAGCGTGTGCGGCAGGAACTGAATAAAGCTCACAGGCTGCGCGAACAACGTGCTCCAGATCATCATGGGAGCCACGCACTGACTGAAGGCAGGCTCCTGCTGTAACTGCTGGCATCAGAGTTAACTCCGATGCTGGCTACTTAACTCCCTAGATGCTAGGGTCAACAGTGACCATAGCTATTAGGCAGTTGGGGAGACGAGGTCCCTCTCCCACTAACGCTGGTGGCTAACATTACTGTATGACTTTTAGATTGTCCAGTAGACACAGCCTAATAGACTGCCTGTCACTAGCATTGTCTGTGGTTGTCTAATTATGTAAAAGGTGTCTGGGATTAAAACCATTAAAAATGTTTTTTGTTTTGTTTTGTTTTTTGGGGGAGTTGGGGGGGGGGGGGGGGTTGAGACTGCATAACTCTTGTCCATGGTCTGTGTCTAAAAATGCAGTTATTCCCAGTTAACTTGAAATATCGGCTGTATCCGCCTTTAAAAAAAAAAAAAATCTGGGTTAACCCCTTTAATTAATTACCTACCAGTAATATCTAAAAGTATAAATGTTTTGTTAATTGTAGCTCAGAATTCCCAAATGAGTAGTAGCTGTCAAAGCATCAACAGCATCCTCAGTGATGGAGACAGCGGGATACCAAGCAGCCCCTCAGGAAGCAGTGCAACTGGATCAAAGCGGCAGCCATTTGTGCCTTACAGAGATTCCATTCTGACTTGGCTTTTAAAGGACAGTCTTGGGGGAAACTCAAAAACGATAATGATTGCCAGTAAGTTACCCATTTACATTTAAAATTATTGCTGCATCCAATGATCACTAATGCATGCTTATTGCATACTGTTGAATTCAGTTTATAATCAGTATACAGTAATCCCCAAAGCTCCCCCTAGTGGTGTCAGCAGGCAGATGGATTTTCTTTTAGGGGAAAAACTGAGCGCAGACTGATCTAGCGATATGTTATG